>NC_057861.1:432143814-432268814 GCF_019393635.1 Dromiciops gliroides | reverse complement strand
AAAGGGCCTTGTATTTGATCCTAAAGGCAAGAGGAAGGACCTGGGGCTCCTGGAGCAGGAGAATAACATGGTCAGAACTTGCTTTGAGAATATCAGTTAGACAGCTGCATGGAGGATGGATTGGATAGGGAAGAGATTGGAGGTAAGAGAAGCAATTTTAAAAGAGAGGTTCGGGTGCAACTAGGTGGAGCAGTGGATAGAGCACCAGCCCTGGATTCAGGAGTACCTGAGTTCAAATCCAGCCTCAGACACTTGACACATACTAGCTGACTGACCCTGGGCAAGTCACTTAACCCTCATTGACCCCCCCAATTTTTTTTTTAATTTTAAAAGATAGGTTCTCTTCAGAGTCTTACAGATGCATAAAGGTTGGAGGGAGGAATGAATGGAGCAATTTCCCAATGGCTTATCACAGCCCTAAGGATCTATGATTTAGCAAACATATGTCCAAGGTAGTTGCCACGCTGATGATCCTTAATTCTAAAACTCATTCATAGCCAAAAGTGTATTTTCCTCATTTGCTCATTTTAGAAAGGATGGAATGGAAGGAAGTAAATTTGGTGGTTCTCACAATTGATCAAGAATGAGAACTAGATTCTGTTCCCAACAGAATTTCTAAATTCTTGGGACATCTTGTGCCTAAATTCCTTCTCAGATAAAACCCATCTCGCATTTGTTCACTGCCTTCCTCACTCAAGGAAGGTTAATGAGCACACATTGTTCTACTCTTACAGATGATTAGAGTCAAGGTACACTGAGCACCTTGTCTTAGCTTCATGGCTCTCCCTCAGCTTGACTCCATCTAAAGATATCTCTTACTTTCCTCAGTTCCCCATATATATTCCTTTCAGACCAAAGGTCTCTTAACTTTTCTGATATTGCACCCCTGTCAGTAAAAAAGATCTTTAGCATGTTCCTCCAATATGTGTATAGTTACTTATTTATAAACTGCATGATATGCTGATAATTGTATACATCCTAAGAGTATATTAAAATAGAAATTTAAAGTGGATGAGATAAAGATGAAATTAATATTTGATCCTAGAGAGAAACACTGGAATTTATTGAGTAAGGGAGTGATCAGGTCAGATTTGCACATTAGGAAAGTTGCTTTGGTAGTTCTTCAAGAGTGTGATTGAAGCAGGGGGGAGATCTAAAGTATGGGGATCAATTAGAAAGCATAGCCCGGGTAGTGAGAAAAGCTTGATATTGTGGAGGAAGAAATGAAAAGGTTTGGTGACTGGCTGTAGATATGGAATGAGGGAAAGTGAGGAGTTGAGAATGTGACTCTAAGATTGTGAGTCTGGAAAATCATGGGGAAATGGTAGGAATTCTGGAAGAGGGGTGGGTGTGGAGGGAAAGATCAAACAATGAGTTTGGAAATGCAGATCACAATCTATCCATCTCAACTCATGCTATTGACTCCATCTCACCCAAAACGGGGGGAGGAAGAGCTCTTACTCACCAGTACAAAGTTCATCCTCCAAGGAAGCCAGCTATAGTTGTGGAATGATCTGGGGGAAAGGGACTGGGTATGCAGGGGGAAGGAGGCAGCTAGGTGGCACAGTGGAGGGAGTGCCAGCCCTGGAATCAGGAAGAGCCAAGTTCAAATCTGACCCCAGACACTTTCTAGCTGTGTGACCCTGGGCAAGTCACTTAACCCAGTTTGCCTCAGTTTCCTCACCTGTAAAATGAACTGGAGAAGGAAATGGCAAACTACTCTAATATCTTTGCCAAGAACCCCAAATGGGGTCACAAAGAGTTGGATATGACTGAACAACAACATGTTGTGGGCAGGATGCAATTTTCCAAAGGGTGCTATAGTTGCCAGGCCCTAAGTAGGGTTCAGATTAAAGCTCCTCCTGAGAGGGAGCCTGCCCTTCAATTGAGGAATGTCTGAATATATTATGGTATATTAAAATATTGGAATAATATTATGGTACTGTAGGAAATGATAAACAGGGTGGTTTCAGAAGGAATATAAGAAAACCTATGTGAACTGATTCTTTGTGAAATGAACAGAACCAGAACAAACAAATTATACAATAAAAAGAACTATTATAAAGACCAAAAAAAGTGTAAGTCACAAGAACTCTTATCAATGCAATGATATGGTTCCAGAGGATCTAGAGGTAGCATGCTCCCCAACTCCTGAGAGGGAGGTGGCAGACTCAAGATGGAGAATGAGATGGACAGTTTTTGGACATAACTAATGGGAGAATATGTTCTGCTTGCAAATTTATTACGAGGGATGTTTTCATTTAATTTGTTTTTTTTTACTTTATTTTTACTTATTTTGTCTTTTATTCAGTGGGGGAGGTGGGAAAGAAAGTAAATATTTGTTCATTAAAAAAATTAAATTAAAAAAAAAAACTGCTCAGATCACAGTCCAGTTCAAAAGGAGAGAAACTGTAAATTTATAAAGTGGGGCAGAGTAGGGGAATTTGGGAAGATAAGGTAGGTGTGGTTTTGCTGGAAGAAAGACCCAGAATAGACCAGCTAGCACAGAGGAGATTGGAATGTAATTCTTCTTCCTGTCCTTTGATTGGTTACACACCCTAGAGGTCAAGCCATAGTCCCCCAGGGGGTCATTGTTCCACCTTGGGAGATTACTCTTCTATGCAAATAAATTTCTTTCAGTTTCAGAGCTATAAATAGCACTGGGTCTCTTTGAGGGAGGGGGACCCTTAGGGCAAGTCAGGATCCACTTTCTCCCCAGTTAAATTCAGTCCCTGGACTTCACATAGAAATCCTATGAAGGTGCAATTCTACTATCCCAACAATATCTCTTCCCTAGGGCCCTCCTTTCAACCCAAGGCCGGCAGTGAGCTTTCAGGCTGTCCCCTCCCGGTGATCAGGTACACACCGGGATTAGCTATCACCATCATTCTTCCTTGCCTCTCCCCATGCTGAATTTGCCCAGTTACAGTGATGGCCAATTACCATTCTCTTCAACTCCCTTAATATATTTCACTAATTTCACTTATTTTCAGTGATAGAGGCACCTAGTCTCCCTGTAGCATATTTGATGAAACAGCACCCAAAGGGAAGAGAATAACAAAGTTAAGAACAAATGATTTATCCTCTCTAATGCTACCATAGTTAACTATAATAATAGTCATCATAGAATCCTGCAATGATGAACTTCAGATATCAGTGTAATCCAGTCTTCCTTCCTTCTCCAAACCTTACACTCCCATTTTATTGATGAAAAGACTCCATAACCAGAGAGGTGCAGTGATTTAACCAAGGCCACACGGCTGACAACAGTCAAAGCCCAGCTGAGAACCTAGATTCTCCTAAAAGGTGAGCATGATGATAGTGTACAGCGTGTTATGGACTGTGGATTTTGGTGAGGTGCTTGCCAGGAAAATACTATGTAATGTTATCAGCAATGTTTAACCCTGTCTATCTCCCTGTAGGAATGGCAAACAGGCATTTCAGCTTCTCAAATAAATAGCTCATGTTTATATGGTATCTTATAAATTACAAAGTGGTTTTGACCACCTTATGATATAAGTAGTACAAGTATTATCCCCATTTTACAAGTAGAGAAAACTGAGGCTCAGAAAGCTGACCTGACTCAGACTGAAATCATACAACTGGTGCATGCTATGTATCATACTGTGATTCAACTAAGATGATCATTATTGTTGTTTACTCACATTTGAGAGATTGTTTAAAACTATACATTTTTCACCCATTTCACTTCCTTTATAATTTCCAAGTCCAATTTCTTCTGAATAGTGGAACTCATTTAGAAGACACGCTAATATTCTGAGACGATGAAATCAGTTTCCTTTAACCAGTGTGTCTGTCATCCACAAATAGGAGCATCACAATCTAAGGGATCTCCTCTTTCATTTAGGCCACATACAAAACATCATCCATAGCAGTGACCGACACTTTGGGGAAGCATACATCCCCCTGTTTTATGCCTCTAGTGATATCAATAATTGGAGCTTAGAGGTTATATAGTTATTTCTGTGGTTGCTCTTATCAAGTCACCTTGTATGATTTTAGCATGTTCATGAAGTACTGAATCCCGTTGGAGTAGAATCTTTCAGCCTGTATTTTGTTCTACTGAGTCAATGTGGGAGGAGGTATGATCAAAGAACAATAAACATATCAGGATCTTATATTTTCTGTACTTTTTAGTAAAAATGTGAAGGTCAATGTCCAGGCTACTGTAGAAAGTAACTTGCGAAAGCTTTCCTTGTCTCTTCTTATATTTTTACCAAGGATATCCCTGATTATGTGTACAGATCAGTCTCCTGAAGATTTTAGGAAGATGAGAAAATAAGACATGGATTTATAACTATTGATGTTTTCTCCATCATTATTTTTGGGGTAATAAAACTCATCGTGATTTCTTCCAATCTTTTCATCCTCTCCCTGAGGTATCTTAAATACTTTCAAGGTTGTGTGATATCCAGCATCTTGTATCCTTGATGTGTATTTACTTACTGTGGCTCATCGACTCTGTGTGATTTTGTCTTCTTAAAGGCCAATTATCATGTCAGGGGTTCAAAGTGTTTGTATACAGTGATATTTCATGTGCTCGCTTAATTAGATTAAAATAAAACTTTTGGTAATATCTCTTGGATTGTTCTTTACTGTTATTTAATTCTAAATATTATAAACTCCTTGAGGAGAGGAATTATTTATTGCACTTTGCATCATCATAGGAAGTATGTACAGTCTGATGCAAATAACATGTGTTGAAAGAAGGAAGGAAAGAAAAGGAGGAAAGAAGGAAGAAAAGAAAGTGGGAATGGAAGAAGGGAGGGAGGGAGGGAAAGAGAAAGGAAGGAGAAAGGAAGAAGGGAGGGAGGAAGAAAAGAAATTTCTCCTACCTAAAAATGTTACCGCAGAGTGAAGATGATTATTCACAAGAAACTATTCAGCTTTTTTCCTTTAAACAAAATCACATAATTCCTTTTTCTCTCATTAAAAAAAAAATCCATATACACTCAGATTTAATGTAAATGGCAGAGGTGATATTTAGCATAACCTTAAAGCTTCGCAAGTCCTATTTTCTGTGATTACAGAATGATCACAGAAATTTTGGTGAGAGACAGTTCTTATTACAGCCACAAAACATTTTCTCTTCCCACCCCTCCCCCATAACTGTCCACAATAAGAGTGATGTCAGTGTGAAAGAGGGGCTCTAGATGAAGCTACCTCTAAGCTTCTGGTATCTTTGTATATGAATTCTGCCCTTTTCCCAATCCTAAAAAGAGATCCTTGAATTCAGAACCTCCTCCTGAAGGCTGGAGCAACTAAAGAAAACATTTTACTCAGAGGCTGTCAGAAGAGAGAGAAAGAGAGATATGCAAGCACATAAGAGACCATTTTCTGCAAGAATTACTACCATTTAAGGGGGAAGGGGGAGGAAGAGGGAGAAAGGGCTTGAGAGAAATTATGGCCAAAGGGCCCCTTTGTAACTCTTTGGGTCTTCAGAGCTACAGGAAGTCACTCCCACACTTAATGAGGAGATTCTTTGCCCTTTAAGTAGATTTGACCTTGACATTCTACTCTTGGAGTGAGAGACATTTCCCTAAGCAGTCCTTGGCCCTCAGCCAGGAAGTGATTCCCTTGGTGCAGCAGGTAACTGTGAACTCTTGTACCTTTCCCAGTCAGGGCTGGTGTTACCTCAGGATAAGTCATGAGAAACGCCCAAATCCTACAGCTTTCCTGCAAAGCCTCTTTGGAAAGGTGGTCCCTTTGATTGGTTCGTGGTTAGTCCTCTTTCTTGCACTCAGGTAAGTCTGGTGAAGAGTAACATAGGAATGGTGGGAGTTTTGGGTAGCTCCACAATCTATTTACCACCCATTCCCACCCTCTACTCTGAATCCCATAGTTCCAAAGAACTTTTGAGATAATAGGATCTTTAGAGATCATCTGGTCCAGCCCTCTGACTTGAGAAATGAGACAACTTAAAACCCAGAGGAGATGAAGTGACTTACCCAAGACCACACAGTTTGATGATGATTATTACAAATAATAATTATTTAATGTAGTTATCATTTTAATATATACTTACTATAGCTCATTCTTGAATCATGCTTGTTTTAAGATTTTTAAGTCTTTCCTCATAACAAGCCTGGGAGAGATGTATCTAGGGTTTTGAGCTAGAAAGGACTTGATTTTCGACATTAATTGATGGAACACCCAACCCTCAACCCCTTATATTTTATTGGTGAGGAAATAGTGGCCCAGAGAGGCAGGCTAGGCAACAAGCATTTAATAAGCTCTGTTAAGGGTTAAAATTCTAGCTAGTCTGTCTAAAATATTTAATGAGTGGTCGCCAATAAATTATAAGCTTTAGCAAGAGTTAGACTTTTAAGCATTTATTAAGGAGAATAAGAATTTGGTAAAGAGAGAGAGAAAGGTCTAGATTCCCATCTATTAAAGGGAGAGCGCATTTCTAGCTCCCTTCTCCGCCAGAGTCCAGAGGAAAAAGGCCCGAGACTCCGCGCCAGTCTCTTCCTTCCTCCTCCCACTAGTCCGCGTCACTTCCTGATACCAAAGACAAGACTCCTGGTCTTGCCCTCAAAGACCTTCGCTTCATGGGCAGAACTCTTCTACAGTTAGTATCCAGCAGGTGGCGTTATTCCAATCGTTACAGCACTTACTTTGTGATTAAGTACAAAGGGTACAAATAAAAGAAAAAAGAGAAACTATCCCTGGCCTTAAGGGGCTTACATTATTATTATTATTATTATTATTATTATTATTATTATTATTATTATTACAATGGAGGTTAAGTGAATTGTCCAGGGTCACACAGCTAGTAAGTGCCAAGTGTCTGAGTGTCTGAGGCCGGATTTGAACTCAGATCCTCCTGACTCAAGGGCTGGTGCTTTATCCACTGTGCTATGTAGCTGCCCCTAAGGGGCTTGCATTCTAATGGTGGAAGACAATACAGAAAATGGAGTTGGGAGGTGAAAGGCACCCTCTTTGGGGCATAGTATTAAAGCCCACAAAGTCAGAAGTAGAGCCAGATAGTAAATGAAGGTTGGTTGGCCTGGGCTTTCCCCCCCAAAAAAAATCACCAATGGGAGAAGGGGGCTGGCAAGGCTGAAAGATATTCCAGGGTGAGAAGTAACAGATGTATAGGAGATGGATGTTCCAGGGTGAGGAGGCTCCAGATGCTAAAGGAAGTTCTAGAGTGAGATGGTAGCAGAGGCATGAAAGTCCAAAAAGGTAGAAGCAGAGCAGGGTTGGGAATTACCCCCAAAGTCACAGGTATAAAGCAGCAAAAATCAGGATTTGAACCCAAGTCCTCTATCTCTGAATTCAGTAAACTTTTCACTACACCAGGAAGCCTCTTGGTGCCTATCAGCCTAATAATCTTTCTGGGATACTTTTCCATATACCTAGTGTGCTGTTCCAAGGTCTTTTGCAATAGGTATAATATCTATTTCCTTTGACCAAAATGAATGCTATTTTCTATCCTTAAGGAAGGGAATCAGTTAAACTCATTCTGAACTGAGCCTTTGTACTATAAACAGAAGGGATTTTTTTTTGTTTTTTTTTGTGGGGGTTTTTTTGGTACTTAAAACTTGTAGTCATTTCACTGAACAGCAAACAACTCACTCCATTTTTCCTTCTTTCTCTTCTTTACAAGTAAAGGAACTACAAAAGCATTAAGGGTTTTAATCCTTCCCCAGTCAGGAAACCAGAAAGTAAAAATACCCATCTCTTTTCTTTTTCCTTAATAGTATTTTAATTTTTTCCAATTACATGTACAGATAGTTTTCAACATTCATTTTTTCCCATATGAATATTTTATTATTTTCCAGTTACATTTAGAGATAATTTTCAACATTTTTTTTAACGAGGCAATTGGGGTTAAGTGACTTACCCAGGGTCACACAGCTAGTAGGTGTTAAGTGTCTGAGGTCGGATTTGAACTCAGGTCCTCCTGACTCCAGGGCCAGTGCTCTATCCACTGTGCCACCTAGCTGCCCCATAACATTTGTTTTTATAAGATTTCTAGTTTCAAATTTTTCTCCATCCCTCCCCTTCATCCCCCCTCCCCAAGACAGCAAGTGATCTAAGTTATATATATATGTACAATTCAACATTCATTTTTCTAAGGTTTTGAGTTCCAAAATGTTTTCCCTCCTTCCCTTCCCTCCTCCCTCCTCAAGACAGCAATCAATCTGATATAGGTTATACAGTACAATCATGTCACACATTAATCATGTTGTGAAAGAAGATTCAGGAAAAAAAGGGGGGAAACCACAAGAAAGAAAAAACAAACAATAAACAACAAATAATGTGAAAATAGTATGCTTCAATCTGCATGCAGACTCCATTGTTCTTTCTCTGAATGTGGAGAGCATTTTCCATCACGAGTCTTTTGGAATTATCTTGGATCATTGTATTGCTGAGAAGAGCTAAGTCTATCACAGTTGATCATCACACAATGTTGCTGTTACTGAGTACAATGTTCTCCTGGCTCTGTTCATTTCATTCAGCATAAGTTCATGTAAGTCATTCTAGGTTTTTCTGAAATCCACCTGCTCATTATTTCTTATAGCACAATTATATTCCATTATATTAATATACTACAACTTGTTCAGTCACTACCCAATTGATGGGCATCCACTCAGTTTCCAATTCTTTGCCACCACAAAAAGAACTTTTATAAATAGTTTTGTATGTGTGGGTCCTTTTCCCTTTTTTATGATCTCTTTGAGATACAGACCTAGTAGTGGTATTGCTGGGTCAAAGGGAATGCAGAGTTTTACAGCCCTTTGGGCAAAGTTCCAATTGCTCTCCAGAATGGTTGGATCAGTTCACAAATCCACCAACAATGCAGTAAAATGCATACATTCCCTTTCTCAAACTACTAAAATTAGAGGGGTACATATTTTAAGGGGCAGCTAGTTGGTGCAGTGGATAGAGTGCCAGCCCTGGACTCAGGAAGACCTGAGTTCAAATCTAGCCTCAAACACTTACTATGTGACCCTGGGCAAGTCACTTAACCTACTTGCCTCACTTTCCTCATATGTAAAATGGGCTGGAAAACCCCAAATGGGATCACTAGGAGTTGGACCCAACTAATCAACTAAACAACAAATGGTTGTTGTCCTTCCTGCTCCAAGAGGACCAAAAATGACATCGCTATGTTGGGATCAAGGTATAGTGTGTCCAACCGTGGCCAATCAGACTAATAAGGCTCTACCATAGGTTGAGAACAAATAGTCCATATGAACATTTGGAGTGTAAATGTCTCTAAATTTGCCCATCTTGTGTTTCTTTTGAGCTACTGTAATTCTGCTTTGCTCAGAGAGCACAGCACCTTTGATGAGGGCATGCCACGCTGAATGATCCTGAGCTAGTGTCTCCTACATCTCACAACTGATTCCAAAGTTCTTCAGAGAGACCTTGAGAGTGTCTTTGTATTACTTCTTCTTACTTCCATGTGAGATCTTGCCTTGTGTGAGTTGTCTGCTAAAGTCTTTTAGGCAAGCATACATTTGGTATTTAAACAATACCTCAGCCCATTGGAGTTGTGCTCTCTGCCATAGAGTTTGAATGCTTCGCAGTTCAGCTTAAGAAAGGACCTCATTATCTATTCCTGATCCTGACAAATGATTATAAGAATCTTCCTAAAACAATTCAAATCAAAGCAATTTAGTTTCCTAGCATGGCGCTGGTGTACTGTCCAGATTTCACAGGCATACTGGCTCTGTAGACCTTCAGTTTTATAGGCAGCCTAATACTTCTTCTCTCTGATACTTCCCTTCAAAGCCTCCCAAACACTGAGCTAATTCCAGCAATGTGCATGTCAACTTCGTCATCTATGCATACATCTCTGGAAAGTATACTGCCAAGTATGCGTTGGTAAGTAAACTTATCCACAACATTCAAAACTTCTCCATTTGCTGTAATGGATGGTTCCACATATGGATGTTGTGATGCTAGCTGGTGGAACACCTTTGTTTTCTTGGTGTTGATTGTCAGGACAAAATTAGCACAAGCAACAAAGCATGGATCCATACTCTGTTGTATCTCAGCCTTGGAGGCTATACTGAGTGCACAATCATCTAGGAACAAAAAGTTGCATACCAACTTTCCCTCCACTTTAGTCTTGGCTGCTAGCCTTTTCAAGTTAAATAATTTACCATCAATTCAATAGCTGACCTTGATGCCATTTCATCCTCATTGAAGACATCTGACAACATTGCTGAAAACATCATGCTAAAAAGCATGGGAGCAAGCAGACAGCCCCACTTCATTCCATTGGAGACTGGAAAATCATATGTCATCATGGAACTAACAACAACAAATACTCTTTTAAAGAAGAAGTGTGGTATAGTGGATAGAGTACTATCCAGGAAGACCTAGGTTCAAGTTCTGTCTATAACATATATTGGTAGTGTAAATCTGGGTGTGGAATTACAACCCTCAGTGCTCCAGGCCAGTGGTGTTAAAGTCAAATAGAAACAGGGGCTACAAAACCATACTTATGGATCCCTGAGGGTTGCATATTGACTTAGAAAGCCACACATATTTATATATTTCTGTTAAGATTAATACACAAATACATTAAAATCAGCTAGAAACTGCATTTGAGTCTGATTTGGTGCATTCAGGAGTGTTATGGGCCACTTGCAGCTACAGGCTGAGTGTTTGACAATTGGGGCATCTTCTCTAAATCTCTAAGACTAAATTATAGAAAAAGTGCTACTCTACATTGGTAGAGGAAGTTTCCTCACTGTGGAATTCCCTATTTCAATAAAATCATAAAATTTATTCTCTAACTAATGTGGTTTTTTAAAAAAGCATTCAATAAAAAGTCAAATTTTTATTAGAACTTTTAAAACTTCTCATAGGAACAAATCAGAAATCTACATTGAGGAATTATATTTAAAGATAATTACATATATTTTGCAGAAAATGAACAATTTTTTAAGCATAGAAATTGAAGATCAATGTTATTGTCACTCATTAATTTTTCTGTTTAGAGATAAAAATGTGACTGCCAACAACAAAGCAGAGCTAGATACTCCCTTATTTATTTGATTTGCTTTTACTCTCAAGATGCTGGTGGCAATTTTAAAATTAATCAAACATATAGCATTTGCAAGTGATTTTTCAACAGATACTTCTAAAAGCAATTCCTTTGATAACCTAATTTTTTTTTAGTTCATTTTCTGATTTTTTTTATCTCTCTCTCTCTTTTTGGTGAGGCAATTGGGATTAAGTGATTTGCCCAGGATCACACAGCTAGTAAGTGTCAAGTGTCTGGGGCTAGATTTGAACTCAGGTCCTCCTGAATCCAGGACTGGATTGTGCCACCTAGCTGCCCCATTTTTTTTTTAATCTTCAAATGTTAAGGAAATATTGGTTTCCATCTTTCCTTCAACAAAACTTCACCATGATCCATTGTGTGAGAGTCTTACTCCTATCCAAAGCAAATAATGAACCTAATTTTTAAACAGGGATAAGTGCTGGCAATATCCCTTCTCAAAGCCCAATCATTTTTCATTTAAAAAAAAATGGATAATCAAAATTTGCTTTCTTTTCATTGGCAGGAACAGACAAACCTGAAGTATTTGATTCGCTGTTACCTTTTGTAAAAAAGAAACTAAGCAAGAAATGTTTCATTTTTCCCCATTCAAAGAATTACCTTTATATAATACCATTACTTATGAGAGGTAGCTGAGAAGGAACAGGATTTTGGCAAATAGGCTAAACCTAGGTCGAAGGTCACTAACAGGCCTCAAATCTGTTAATGAGGTGGGTGGATGTCTACCTCAAGCATGTGAAGACTTTTCCAGGTGGAATGGGCAGATGACAAAAATTTGTTCCAAGGGCCATGAAGACACTGTGCAGTGCTTAGAATTTGTTCAGACTTCAAAGATACCAAGATCATCCACTACATCCTGGGTCATAACCAGTAATCTTTATTTATTTAATTTTTTTTTGCGGGGCAATGGGGGTTAAGTGACTTGCCCAGGGTCACATAGCTAGTTAGTGTCAAGTGTTTGAGGCCGGATTTGAACTCAGGTACTCCTGAATCCAGGGCTGGTGCTCTATCCACTGCGCCACCTAGCCACCCCCCATAACCAGTAATCTTGACTTTTGTCCTGCCATTGGAGTTAGATGATGCTGGTAGAGAGAGGCTGAAGACTTTATGCAACTCTGTCTCACAAATCCAATTCAAGGGAAAGTCAAGACATAATCTGGTGATGTCATTGGTCCTTTTTGAAAAATTAAGGAGGAGGGGCAGCTAGGTGGTACAGTGGATAAAGCACTGGCCCTGGAGTCAGGAGGACCTGAGTTCAAATCAGACACTTGACACTTACTAGCTGTGTGACCTTGGGCAAGTCACTTAACCTTCACTGCCCAGCAAAAAAAAAAAATTAAATTTAAAAAAGTGTATAGAAAAATGAAGGAGGAACAACACCCCTTTTAGTAGGGACAAAAAGGTTAGGAAATATTTTTGAAATGAAACAAATAGTAGCTTATAAGACTCTGAAGATTTGGAAATCATCTGCTCTCCTAAAGTCTCTATGTGTTGTCTCATTTCATTAGACCCAAGCACCCTGAAAGCAGGGACTGTTTTTTGCCTTTCTTTGTATCCCTAGTGCTTATATAAAGCCTGGCACATAAGAGGTATTTGAAAAATCCTTTTGACTTGAGGAAGTAGTATATCATAAAACTTTAAAGCAGGAGGAGACTTGAGAGGCTATCTAATCCAAACCATCCTTTTAAAGATGGGGAAGTCCCAAAGACTTCTTTTAGAGAAGGCTCAGATCAGAATTTTCCAGGTGATTCCGCATTTTTCATCAGCAGCTATGCTTGCTATCTACTGCTTGGAACCTGCTCTCCCTCCCTTTTAAGCTTTACATTCCTCTGTTGTCTTCCCCCATTAGATTTGTAAGCTCCCTGAGGGCAGGAACTATTTTACTTCTTATTTGTGTCTCTAGTATTTAGCATAGGGCCTTGCATATAGTAAGTATTTAATAAATGTAGATTAAATTGAATTTAATAGTCTCCCCATTCCTACACCTTCCCCACCCAGACCTAGATGCTTTCTTTATCTTGCACTCTAAGTACCTTTCCAGAAAGTAGTTCCTGTATAGATGTCTAAAAGAATGTATGGTTTGAAATGTCTGATACCACCATCATTCTCTCAGTCATATTATCCTGTTGTGTGTGTGTTTTTATAGTGCAGCTAGCCCCATTTGAGAAAACTAGCATTGTGCAATGATCAACTGTGATAGACTTAACTCTTCTTAGCAACACAATGATTCAAGACAACTCCAAGGGGGTGGCTAGGTGGCGGCAGTGGATAAAGCACTGGCCCTGAATCCAGGAGTTCCTGAGTTCAAATCCAGCCTCAGACACTTGACACTTACTGGCTGTGTGACCCTGGGCAAGTCACTTAACCCCCCATTGCCCCACAAAAAAAAAAAATTGGGGCAGCTAGGTGGCGCAGTGGATAGAGCACCAGCCCTGGAGTCAGGAGTACCTGAGTTCAAATCTGGCCTCAGACACTTAACACTTACTAGCTGTGTGATCCTGGACAAGTCACTTAACCCCAATTGCCTCACTAAAACAAAACAAAACAAAACAAAAGACAACTCCAAAGGACTCATGATGGAAAATGTTCTCCATATTCAGAAGAAAGAACTGTGGATTCTCAATGCAGACTGACCCATACTGTTACTACTTTGGGGGTTTTTTTTGTTTGTTTTTTTGTTTTTGAGGTTTTCCCCTTTTGTTCTAATTCTTCTTTTACAATATGACTAATGCAGAAATATGTTTAATGTGATTGGACATATATAACCTATATCAGATTGCTTTCTGTCTTGGGGAGGGGAGAGGGAAGGAAGGGAGGGAGAAAAATTTGGAACAAAAATATTATGAAAACAAATGTCGAAAACTATCTTTACATGTAAAGGGAAAATAGTAAAATACTTCTGTGATTTAAAAAAAAAGAATGACATCTCAAATCTGGTAGGCACATCTGAGGCTATTGAATAAATTCAAAGTAACTCCTAAAAAAAAGAAAACTAGATTACTCTGAAGTTGCAAATAAATGCATCATGAATTAAGAAATTATTTTTTCTATTAAAATGCTTTTTAGAGAAGCATTCATTTATCTAAGTTAGGTCATCTAAGTGCTTGTTTATAGTTTATCAATGACTGGAGACAGAAAGGCTGAGGGAGGAGGTAAGAAAGAGTCATTGGTTAGAAGTTCCTGCCAAAAAAAAAAAAAAGAACACAGCACCTACCTTAAAGGGTTGTTGTAAGGATCACATGAGATAATATTTGTAAAGAGCTTAAAGCAGTGCCTTGTACATAGTAGGTGCTTAATAAATGCTTGCTTCATTAAAAAAAAAAAGTTCCTGCCAGTTGAAGATCAATCAAATGAAAACAGAGCATTTCTGAAATTATAATGTAAGTCAATGTGAAAGCATGAATAATTTTTAAAAATTGATTTCTGAGTAACCTTTTTTAGGGGTAGTCTGTAGGGCCTTTCTTCTGAGGAACTCAGAGCACCTGTTTAGTGCTCATAATGTGTCAAGGAAGCAGATGGTACCTATCCCTGAAATCACAGTTAGATTCCCTGATCAGAAACTGGAGTCTAAATTCTTTCTTCTTTTTGACGGTATCAGAAGACACTTGGGAGAAAGGAGCCCTAACCGCTATGGAATATGGGGAATTTGGAGATTAGCTTTTCCAAAGCATTGGTTTAAGTCTCCTAAAAAGTCAACAGAGAAAAATAGCACATTATGGTTTATTTGTTGTTATTTATTTTTTGCAAAATTTGCACAGTCCCAGTTCCAAGTCCAAACCCCACCTCGAGCTCAAGTCCCAGTATCCGAGCTTCTCAGGGCTTCCATGCTGGACTGGCTAGCCATCCATGTCTCTTGAAATCTTGGCTCTAAGATTGCCATGATTTCAACTCTTTGATCCAGTGGGAATCACCACTGGTACCTGAAATTGAGAAGGACAAATAATACAGAAGAGAAACAAATACCCCAAGACCATTTCTCAGAGTCATAGTAAAAGAGGGAGAGCAGAAAAAGGAAGCCATTCCCCTCTCATCTGATGTGGGTTCCCATGATGTAGGTAAACCATGATCTTTACTCTTTGTATGCAACAAATAAGAGTAGCTGAAAAAAAGATGACCACTTCAATCTTGCTAGTTTTGTTTGTTTGTTTGTTTTAGTGAGGCAATTGGGGTTAAGTGACTTGCCCAGGGTCACACAGCTAGTAAGTGTTAAGTGTCTGAGGCCTGATTTGAACTTAGGTACTCCTGACTCCAGGGCTGGTGCTCTATCAACTGCGCCACCTAGCTGCCCCAATCTTGCTAGTTTTAAGATGCAGGCAGCCAATCAAAGGGGGTATCCCCACTCATGTGGAATGGGACATGGAGGCCTCCATGTTAGGCAATCTGGACCTGGTCCAAAGACCTCCCAATGGTGCTTCCATGTTAGGTGAACTGGGCATGCCCAGATAAGCCTTGGTTATACAATACATGTATATGTATAGATACACAATGTATATATGTAAACATATGTGTACATACTTATATCTGTATACCCACATACCAAGCCTTTGTTTCTTAAATAGGAACAAGCATCATGAAAAGAACTTGGTACTGGGATACGTTCCTACCTGGACCATTCAATTCATTGCCCTTCAGCAAATCACTTAACCTCTCTAGCTTTATCCTCATCAATAGAATGAGACCAGAGGAAAGACATTAAGTACAGAGCTCCTGATACAATTACCCCCAAAACAGCAATAAAAGAACCCCTGGAGCAGAAAACCCACAAAGATATGGGCTGAGATTATTTTCCAGCCATAGACAGATTAAAGGGGGCTGTGCTGAGCTACCGGTAAAGTCCAACCCCACAATCGCACCAACAGAGATCCCAGGCATGTTACACCAGAGGAACTTAACCCCCGAGCCTCCAAATCAGCTGCAGCACCAGTGTCTTCTGGAACTGAGCTTGCAGTCAGGTAAGAGGGCTGAATGGCTGGCCAGGGGGGAAAATGTAGAGGTGTCAGTGGGACCTAGGGAGGAATTCGGCTGTCCCTCCCCAGCAGAGAACCAGGAAGAAATCCTGAGCAGCAGGAGGTCCAGGTTGGGGTGCGGCGCAGGCTTGTTGAAGCTAAGAACCACACCACAGAAAGCTTTGCTGCTTGGTTGTTTAGTAAGTAGGCTTGAGGTTATCTTTGGACCAGAGAACAGGCCAGGTGAGAGAAAAACCTGCCCTCCTTCAAACCAAAACACCTGGGACCCTCTGAAGCTGGGGACAATAGTGTAGCCCAGAAGCAGGACTCCCAATGGGGAGTTAAAAGCCAAGTAAAAGACAACAAGATAAGCAAGCAAGGAAAATTTAGAACTATAGACATTTTCTTCAGCAACAAGGAAGACGAAGGTGCACCCTCAGAAGAAGATAACAACCTCAGGGCCCCTACATCCAAAGCTTCCAAGAAAAATATGAACTGGTCTCAGGCCATGGAAGCTCTCAAAAGGGACTTTGAAGAGAAAGTAGGAGAGACAGAAGGAAGATGTAGAGAGAGGGAGGAAAGAATGGAAAGAGAAATGAGAGAGATGCAGGAAAGTCATGAGAAAAAAGTCAACAGCTTGAAAAGTCAAATGGAAAAGGAGATTAAAAAAGCTGTCTGAAGAAAATAATTGCCTAAGAATTAGGATTGAACAAATGGAAGCTAGTCACCTTATGAGAAATCAAGACACAATAAAGGAAATCCAATTGAATGAAAAAATAGAGGGCAATGTGAAATATCTCCTTGGAAAAACAGCTGACCTGGAAAATAAAGCCAGGAGAGATAATTTGAAAATCATTGGACTACCTGAAAACCAGGACCAAAATAAGAGCCTGGACATCATCTTCCAAGAAATTGTAAGGGAAAATTGCCCTGATATTCTAGAAGCAGAAGGTAAAATAGAAAGTGAAAGAATACACCGATCACCTCCTGAAAGAGATCCCCAAAGGAAAACCTCCAGGAATATTATAGCCAAATTCCAGAGTTCCCAGGTCAAGAAGAAAATATTGCAAGCAACTAGCAAAATGGAATTCAAATACTATGGAGCTCCCATAAGGCTAAAACAAGATCTAGCAGCTTCTACATTAAAGGACCAGAGGGCATTGAATATGATATTCCAGAGGGCAAAGGAACTGGGACTACAGCCAAGAATCACCTACCCAGCAAAACTGATCTTAATCTTTCAGAGGAAAAAAATGGGATTTCAATGAAAAAGAGGACTTTCAGGCATTTGTGATGAAAAGGCCTGAACTGAATAGAAAATTTGACTTTCAAATATAAGACCCTGGAGAAGCATAAAAAAGTAAATAGGAAAAAGAAACCATGAGGGACATTAAAAGTTTAAACTGTTTACAAGTCATTTGTTATAGGTATATAACTTTCATATCTATAGCAGCTAAATAATGTTTTTTGTAAACACTACCATGCTCTAAAACTTAGAAATGGCTTTAGCAAATAATTCATTTTTAAACTGTAGTGGTTTTTTTTTCTAATTTGCCTTTAGCTTAGCTAGCTGTTTTCCAATGTCATCTTTTGTTTTACATTTAAAAAACCTTTTCATGCCTCATAAAAAAACCAAAAAAACAAAAAAACCCCTTTTTCACTAGATGGCTTCACTTTTTATTTTAATGTTCTTGCAAGCACAGTCAGATGGTGAAAATTAAAACTGGCACATGGCCTAGTGTTTATTTGTAGTTGTTCTCCAGTGTCAAATAACAGAAAATAGTACAGCCTTTTGCCTCCAAATTTCTAGTCTGTGATTTTTGAGATGAATTGAACTTTGAAATAGGAACATTATAGAGTGACTACACATGGAAGCCCTAAAGATTTCAGTGCTGAAAAGAGTAGAGTTTATCCTCATAGTTCCCCTTAGTATTAATCTCTGCCCATAAACCCTGGACTCAAAGAGGACCTTGAACCTTCACAGACAGGTCAGAGGATAGAGGCTAGGTGCTGAATTGGATTCCCACTATTTTTCTAGATCTCTTTATTGTTGTTCAGTCGTTCAGTTATGTCAGACTCTTATATAAGTATTCATGTGCCTATATTTTATCCAAAACAGTAAGAGGCTAAGAAAGCCCTTCCCACAGTTCCTAACCTAATTAGGCTTCTGTTCTAAAAGATTCTTGCCTGCTCCTCTCAGTTTTCTCTCCTCATCCTATCACATCCTTCCTCCCATCTATGTTTACATACTGCTGCCAGATTAATCTACCAAATCTTTTAAAAATGATATATCTCGCCTTTGGTGGTAGAAAAGTAGCTAAAAATTTTTACCATGAGAAATGGCAGCAGAAAATGGGGTATAAGAGTGAATCTTCTGTTTGGAAACTGACCTTGAGGTTAGGAAGACAGGGATGATATCACATCAAGTAAAGAAAATGGATTTGTGAAGTAACACCATAAATCTATGGCATATTAGTCTGTGACTGCCTGATATTGAAGATAGAGCATAGGTCTGAGTTTCAGAAACCTCTTTGTGCTTGAATTCAGTTTTACTTCAAAAGCCCTGGGTCCCTTTTCATAAGCCACTGAGTTTACTTGAGTCATTATAGACAGGCACAAAAATGGATATTTTCTATTTACTATGGCTGGGGGTACCAGCTGGGTGATGAAGTAGGTAGAATGCTGGGTCTGAAGTCAGTAAGACTCATCTTTGTGAGTTCAAATCTGGTCTCAGATTTGATACTTACTAGCTGTGTGACCCTGGGCAAGTCACTTTACCCTGTTTGCCCCAGTTTCTTCATTTATAAAATGAGCTAGAGAAGAAAATGGCAAACTTCTCCAGTGTCTTCGACAAGAAAACCCCAAATGGGACTTTGACATGACTGAAAATGACCAAACAACGAGGAATATAGGAAGGCTAAAATTTCCACAATGATAGATTGCTTCTTAGCCCTTTCGCTAAGATCAAGTTACAGAAGTGTCTTTAAATATAGTTTCTATTTCTTTCTTCAGTGTGAAATAAAATATGTAATTGTTTTCAAAAAACCCACCCTATCATTCTCTTGTTTGGTCATCATCACTAGCTTCCTCATTGCTTCCAGGATAAAGTAAAAATTTATCTTTTATACCTATGATCCTCACCTCACATTTTGAGGCCAGTTTACTCTAATGTGAACATTTTGTTTCCACTAGGATGATCCAGAACCTCAACCTCAACAAGCCATATTTCCTTCCTCTAAACCTTTATTTTGGTTGTAAAGGTGGAAGGAATGAAGTCCTCTTTTCTACTTAAATTGTATCATTTATTTAGGACTCCAGTCATGGTCAAATTCCAGGTCCTCTCTGAAGACTTCAGTGAAAACTCTAACCCTGGATTATTTTTCCATCCCCTGAAGCTTCCCTGCATTCAAACAGCCTTCTTTTAAGAACATTTACACGTTTCGAAGATCTGATATTTGCCTTATCTTTAGAAATCATATAATTAATTATAACTATTCTATATTATGATTATAGATCACATTTATATATTAGTATATGATATATATTACAATTAAGTTATAATTGTAGTAATTATTATTACATTATAATTATATTACAGGCTCTGATATTTGCCTTATCTTTAGTAATCATATAATTAATTATAACTATTCTATATTATGATTATAGATCACATATTTATATATTAGTATATGATATATTACAATTAAGTTATAATTATAGTAATTAATTATTATTACATTATAATTATATTACAGGCTCCCCAAGGGCAGGGTTATGGTGCTTATCTCTTTTATATCCCTCAGAGCAACTAACACACTCAGAATGGAGAGATTGACATCATCCTTCTAGATACTCAGATCCACAACCTTAGGATCATCTTCCACTCCTCATTTTATTCATATTACACACACACACACACACACACACACACACACACACACACACACACACACACACACACACCACACACAATCAGTTGCCAGCTCTTTTTACTCTCTTACTTCAAGGATCAAATACAAAATTCTCTGCCCTTCATAACCTGCACCCCCCTCCCCCCTTTCTTCCAAGTTACTTCCAGGTGGCTGAATACTTTGGATATAGTAATTCCAGCCTCCTTGCTGTCCCACAAACAAGATACTCTGGCTGTCCCCCATTGCTGGAATACTCTTCCTGTCTCTGCCTTATGGCTTCCTTCAAGTCCCAGCTAAAATCTCATTTTCTAGCAGAAACTTTTCCCAATTCCTTTTAATTTCAAATGCCTTCCTTGTGTTATTTATGTCCCATTTATCCTGAACTTAGAATTTTGTTCATATTTGTTTGCTTATTGTCTTCCCTATTAGATCACAAGTTCCTTGAGGGCAGGGACTATCTTTGGTCTTTCTTAGTATCCCCAGGGCTTAACATAGGCACTTAGTAAATGCTTATTAACTGGTTATTTCTAACTTTACAACATTTCTCTCTTTCTCTCTACTCACAAAGTCCAACCCCTCCATCAACTTACCTGAACTACCACAATTGCCTCCTAATTGGTCTACCTGCCTCAAGACTCTTCCCTACTCCAATCTATCTTCCATTTAGCTAGCAAAGTGATTTTCTTAATACCAGTTCGATTATGTCACCTCCCTTCCCCAATAAACTCCAGTGGCTTCCAATTAAGCTCTAAATACAAATTCCTCTGTAATTTAAAGCCCTTTACAACTTGACCCCTTTCTACCTTTCCACTCTTCTTATACACAACATTCCTTTAAGATACACTACAATCTAGCCAAAATGGCTTTCAAGCTGTTCTTCAATACTCCAATCTCAAATATTCTATCTATCTCCCCTACTCATGCTTTTGCACTGGCTATCCACCATCAGTGGATCTCTCCTTACCTCTTAGAATCACTGTTTACTTTAAGACTTAGCTCAAAAGCCACTTTCTACTTCTCTAGACTTTTCCAGATCGCCCTGGCTGTTAGTGTCTCCTTGTCCCCTTCCCTCATTTACCTTGTAAATATCTGCTCTGCATACATTTGGATATTTATATATGTGCATTTTGTCATACCCTTTAGAGATCCACTCCACCTTGCATCTGCTACCCTGCTTGGTTTCAGCTCCCATGCATCAAGATGCCCAGAGGCTGGGTACTCCCTGGTGTCCTGTCCCTCCACCTTCCCCTCTCCTTTCCTGCCTCTTTTTGTGTATTGTTGTCCCTTTTAGATTGTGAGCTCACTGAGGGTAGGGATTGTCTTTCTTTTTATTAATTGTATTCCCAGAATTTAGGACAGTGCCTGGCCTGCACGATAGGCACTTAATAAATGCTTGGGGGGCAGCTAGGTGGCGCAGTGGATAAAGCACCGACCTTGGATTCAGGAGTATCTGAGTTCAAATCCAACCTCAGACGCTTGACACTTACTAGCTGTGTGACCCTGGGCAAGTCACTTAACCCTCACTGCCCCGCAAACAAACAAACAAACAAACAAACAAAAAAACAAGAAAAAAGAAAAAAGAAAAGAAAAGAAAAATAAATGCTCGGGATCAGGGACTTTGCTTTTATCTTCCTATTTATAGTACCTGGCATATAGTACGCACTTAATAAATGTTTGAGTAGGTGTTTAATAAATACAGCTTGAATGAATTATGAGAAATTAAAGCTTTTCCCTATCTGTACTTTGATTGTCATATCTGAAGTCCCCCAAATTAAATCTTTGGAAGGATCTTTAAGATCATCTACAGCCAACCTCCCGTCCCATGTAGAAGACATCTCTGATTGGTTGTTACCTATTTTCTGCCTGAAGACCTCCAGTGATAAGAAGTTCATTATGTCACAAGGTAGTCTATGTCATTTTTGAAGTGCTCTATTGATTAGAAAGGTCTGCTTTTTAAAAGAAAGAAGACACTTAAGCATCGTAGTCAGGAGATAATGAGTTTTGCTTTCAATTACTTCTCAGGTAAGGAGAACAGCTTTTACTCACAGGGTCACTGTGAAGCAAGCATTTTGTACATCTGATAAAAACTATAGAAATGGAGGTTCAGGCAAGTTTAGTGACTTGCCTAGGATCACACATCTAGGACATGATCAGTGAACATTCAAACCCAGGTCTTCTATAACTCTATCTTTTTTTTTTTTTAAGTAAGGCAATTGGGGTTAAGTGACTTGCCCAGGGTCACACAGCTAGTAAGTGTTAAGTGTCTGAGGCTGGATTTGAACTCAGGTACTCCTGACTCCAAGGCCAGTGCTCTATCCACTGCGCCACCTAGCTGCCCCTCTCTTCTATAACTCTAAAAGCTGAGCTGTTTTCATCTCAAATCTTTTCACCAGGTTGGGTAGTTAGGGGGCAGCTAGGTGGTGCAGTGGATAGAGCACCGGCCCTGAATTCAGGAGGACCTGAGTTCAAATGCATGTGGCCTCAGATCCTTGAAACTTACTACCTGTGTGACCCTGGGCAAGTCACTTAACCCCAACTGCCTCACCAAAACAAACAAACAAACAAACACAAAACAAAACCAGGTTGGGTACCTCCCTTGATGCATTAAAGTATGGACCCCAAGAAGAAATGGGTACTTTAGACTTCCTGACTTTCCAGACTCAGGAGTTTAACAACTTTCACTATTTACTAAACAACAACAACAACACCCCCCCCCCCAACTAATGAATAACATTTGTTATTCAGAGGCCATTGTGTTCAAGGACAGAGGAAAAACAAACAAACCAGAAACTGCCTTATTTTCACCGAGTTTACAGTCTGCTGGGGGAAACAGTTGGGTGGTGCAGTGGATATAGTGCAGGATCTGGAGTCAGGGAGACTCATCTTCCTGAGTTCAAATCTGACCTCTTGGGGAGTCCTATCTGTGTGACCCTGGGCAAGTAACTTAACCCTGTTTGCCTCAGTTTCCTCATTGGAAAAAAATGAACTGGAGAAGGAAATGGCAAACCATTCCAGTATCTTTGCTAAGATGAACCCAGATGGGGTCACAAAGAGTCAGACATGATTGGACAACAAGGTAAAACAGAAGAGAACAGATTAATTCCTACAAAATAGGTAAAGTGTATACAAAAGTTTCTTGAAGGGAAGGGGAGGGCACTAGTAACTTTGAGAGGGAATCAGGCCTTCAATGGTAGGCTGTAGCACTTGAACTAAATTCAGAAATAAAATGGGATTTTAAGGTAGAGTTGAGGATTAAATCCTATTCTTGACCTGTCCCTTTTCTATAGAAAAGGGACCTGTTAGGATAAGAACAGGGAAAACAAATTCCATTTGCTCCATTCTTTGCTTTTCGGTTTTCTTTGTAAATAGGCCAGGGTTGTTTGTCCTGTAGAGGTAAGAAAACCAAACTAGGGAAGGAAGAATACATAACCCTGAAGAAGTACCGGAGGCCTAGGCACATAGAGAGAAACAAGAGGCACAAGAGGAAAACAAGCCTCATGAAGAAAAGCTACGTAGTTTTAAACCTGTACAATAACACAGAAGAAAATTTCCTTAGCTCCTTAGGTGGCTGGGTTGCCCCGTTAGGGTGAGACCTCAGCTGGGCGGGTGTGACAGTTGTTTGTTTGAGGAGGAAGAGATGAAGATGGCTTTGGTTCTCAGCTGTTTTGCGTGGTTGCTTGTAATGGTGGTGGCGGTGGTAGTAGTGCAACTTATAGCTACTCCTTAAACAACAAAGACTCAATTGTGGTTCTCTACAAGTCCTATCAATTTATCGGAAACCGAGGTGAGTGAGGCTCGATTCCAAGGGTGGCCTTCCAGTTTTAGAGACGATGGCAAGTTGTTTCTGCAGTGTTAATAAATACATCATTTGAATAAATAAAACCAAAACAAAACCACCAAACAAAAAAACTTGACCAGCAGTTGCCCCACAGGTTAAGGGACTAGCAGCTGTTTGTCTTTCGGTAACTGAGCAACACCCCCAGCAAAAGAAGAGTTTTATTTCCTTTGCTGTGTCATTTCTTTTCCTTAACGATGTTTCATTTCCACCCTTAAACCGCCAGAAATGAAAAAAAAAACCCCAAAACACACCAACAGCAAAATCTTGCTGCCACACAGGGGCTCCGATCGCCCGCCACAGACTAGCTTTTGTGTGTGTATGCTATTGTGTGTATATGTGTGTTCGCGCGCGCAAAGGTTTCTGCAACCATTGCTGTCCCGGATTCCCGCCCATCCGCCCCCTCCTCCTAGACCCCAGCGGGTCTGGGGGGCGGGAGTTGGGGGAGTGAAGGGGGTACCCCCTACACTCCGTGCAGTGCTCAGTCATGGGCGGTAGGGGCCGCTGCACCGCGGCCCCAGCTCCCGGCCTGGGTGTGAATAACGGGGCAGGGTTGCAGGAGAAAGGAAACCCGATGGGGGAGGAGGAGGAGGAGGAGGTAGCGGCCGGAGGGAGGGAGGAGAGTTCACTTTTCCTGCGGGTGTCAGCGCAAGAGCTTAGTAATCGTTGAGCGAAGCAGTTGCTGCGAGCGCCGCGGAGAGGTTTGGGAGGTAGCAAATCACCTATCTGGAGAAGGTGGGAAAGGCGCAGGAAGACAGACAGCTGCATACTATAGAGGAACCAGGCGCCGCAGCCTGAAACCGTCCCGGGGCCGTACAAGCGAGCAGAGCGGAGCAGCAAGTCCCGAGCCCCGATAGGCAGAGGCAGAGGCAGAAGCGCACAGAGCCGGCCGCGGAGTCGCGGGCGCAGCGCAGGATGCATCATGAAGAGCTGTCGTCACCCTTGCAGAGACCCCGATATGGCTGTAAGTGCGCTCGCAGCGCGGAGCTTGCGCTCCCCAACTGGGGATGGCTAAACCGCCACGGACCACAAAAAGTAACCTGTGGAGAGGGAGGCTAACTTGGAGAAAGGGGCCCGGATGCGCGGGGAGGAGGGGAAAGGAGGGAAACAGACTGCATGGCTGGCAAAGTTGGAAGCTGCAGTTGTAAAGCGCCCTATGGCTTCCTCCTCCTCCTCCCCCTCTTCCTCCTCCTCCTTCTCCGCCCCCTCCCCAACCCTGGCGCCCGCTAGTGGAGAGCACCCCAGAAGGGTTGGGGGTGTCAGGTGAGAGTGAAGTGTCACAGAGGCAGCTGTCCAACCTGGGATGGCAGCCTGGGGAGGGGGGGGGCGCGTTTTGGAGGTGCAGTCCTTTTCTCCCCAGCCACCTCATGCAGTAAGGAAAGTTTGTTTGCTGGGGTTGCAGGTGGGTGCTGAGATCTACCGCCCCTTAACGGGCTCTCTTCCCGCCTCCTGTCTCCACTGATGCCAGGCTATGCGTGGGAGCAAGTTGGCACTCTTTGGGCAGCTCTTCTCATTCCAGACTCGGTGGGAGGAGCTGGGCTTTTTCTTACAGGTGTGTGTGCGTGTTCAAGTGTGCGTGCGTGAGTGTGAGACTCTCGGAATGTCTGGTCCCTTCCCCCCACCCCTCCCTTTCGCTGGCCCCCAGCCTGAACTGAGTGGCACTGGGATGGTTGCAGCGCGAGGGCTAGGGCACTTCGCTCGGGGGGGACGAGTTTGAGGCCGCGTGACTTGAACGAGATGGTATATGATTACCGAGTGAGAGGCAGCCCTTGGAAGTAGGCTGCAGGAGAAATGCAGCTGATCATGAGTGGATCTGGCCAGATTAGCACCAACCACGTGGCTTCGTGTACTGAGTTCAGAGTCCTAAACATGTGCCAGGAAGTGGTTTCTTTTTTAAAAAAGTGTGTATATGGGGGGTGGGGCGGAGTTGGCGGTATCTCTGAGGGGCTGGGCACTGATAATTAAGCCACTGTTGAGGGACAGCCTGGAAAACTAAGTTAATCTTTTGCCAAGGCAAGGTACTGACGCCAAGGCGGTAGAGGCTCCAGGTGCGGATCCCTGTGGCACCTGTCACAGCATTTGAAATGAACATTTTACAAACACTGGGGTGTTCAGGAGTAACCTGACAGATTTTCACAGACTTGCTGAGCTGGGCTCTCAAGTTGTGTGAGTCCCATTTTTCCCAGGCCTCCTTCTTTAGACAGGATGGTCTTGAGGTTAATGCCTCCCATGTGTGTGGCATGTCAGTCAGATGAGTTTCTGTCCACTGGAGGAAAATGTATTCAGCAGTTGACCCTAGGCCCTGTTAGTTCTTTGGGGAACTGCAGCACTGAGCAGAAACGGGAGAACAAAATCAGTTTACACTTAGATAAATCACAGTGCCTGTAAACACATCATCTGTTTAAAAGTAGGTTGTCCGGGGCAGCTAGGTGGCACAGTGGATAAAGCACTGGCTCTGGATTCAGGAGGACCTGAGTTCAAACCCCGGCCTCAGACACTTGACACTTACTAGCTGTGTGACCCTGGGCAAGTCACTTAACCCTCATTGCCCCACCAAAAAAAAAAAAAGTAGGTTGTCATTTTTCAGGTAAACCACTTAAGGGTTAATGTTCAGGTTATTTTAAGGGCTTTTATTGGTAAGTTATATCCTGTTATTAACTACTTTATCCTCCTGTATTAAAATCGATATTAATGAATTTGATTGCCTGATGTCTTACTTTAAGAAAAATAGCAAATTTCCATATTTTTTATTAGCCAGACCTTGGGCTGTTGATTTCTTGCCAAGTATTTGAAAGAGATGTTCAAACTGATATGTCCTAATAGTTTATATTTGTTTCTGGAAATCTTTAGTGCAAAAGAGGAGAACTTTAACCGGTAAATATAAAGTTTGACATTTAGTGTTCTAAGTATTTTGTCTGGTTGAGACCTCAAAATAAATTTTATCATTGAAAGATCATACTAGGAGAATTGTGTGGATGAATAATGAATGTTTCCTTTATTTATAGTGTCGTGGTTGTCCCTCCCTATCCCTCACATCCCTTTGAGTGTTTGGGTTTGGTAATTAAGTAGGGGTTCATTTCCCTCCCTCCCCCGAAAACCCCCCTATATTTAATGACAAACATTCTTCCTCCACTCTTCTTTACCCCAGCCAAGATTAGAAACACTCAAACTGAACTGTAACTGCATTATGGAAAAGTGGTAAGAATGACAAATTTAAGTGTCTGCCTTATGAGCATAAAAAAATTTAAAGTTTCTTTTTAAAATGTAATAATTTTTAGCAGTTATGTGATTTAAAACAGTTGAGTATTATAGTGGATTAGAAACTCCAGTTTTGTGCTTCATATTTTCCCTTGCTTCTCCTCCCTCCTTTTCTAATATACCATAGTTGCTCAATTAAATGACAATTAAACAGCATGCTGCCAGAAAATCTCTCAGATTCCACCAGGCTGAGGTTCTGCAAAATACCACATAGAAGCCTATGCTTGTGGGACTTCTCAATGAGTTCTCCATAAAGGCTCAGGTTTCTGACAGATGAGAAAATTGCTGAAGTCTTTGTGATCCACACATCTTGCCATTGAATTAAATAGCTTATCCTAACATTACTCTGAAATGATGGCTATACTTTGTTTTAAATATGTAAAGCTATTTAGTGTTAGCTTTATATCTCAGAATGGGACTTAAATCAGTAATGTAAGCTGTAAATGAGGGTGGGGTGAGCAGGCTGGATACTGTTGAAAACATAGATGTTTTTGAGATAAGTATCACCAGATTAGAAACTGCATCAACCACACCCAAAAACATTTTTTAGAAGTGATTGGCAAATGTTGGTACAATGAACTTGAATTTGTAGTTGTTAAAAGTAATATTGAAGAATAATCCAGAATAAGGAAAGTTGGGGAAAACAGGTTGTTATGCCTCTCTGTATGTACAAATTCTATTATTTGTGAGACCTTGAGCAGGTCACCTGAGCTTTGGTTTTCTTCCCTTTAGGACTACAAAATATCTGAGATCCTTTCCAATATTGCATCCTATAGTCCAACTCTTTGCAATTAAACACCCAAAACTGGGGTGATGAGATTTACCTGTGAATTCACCTGTGGCTTTTAGAGCTGAAAGGAACTTTTAGAGATTGGTCCACCCCCTTCATTTCACAGGTGAGGAAACTAGTTTCTCAGTTCCATCATTGGTTAAAAGAATGATTAAATATCAATATTATATAATACCTCCAATGTGTTAGACATTATCCTATGCATTAGGAATATAAAAAATTAAACTATCGGGACAGCTAGGTGGTGCAGTGGATAAAGCACCGGCCCTGGATTCAGGAGGACCTGAGTTCAAATTTGGCCTCAGACACTTGACACTTACTAGCTGTGTGACCCTGGGCAAGTCACTTAACCCCCGTTGCCCAGCAAAAATAAATAAATAAATAAAATAAAAATTAAACTATCCCTGATCATAAAGAATTCATATTTTAAAACTGGTTACTTACCCCAGTTGGAAAAACTGGGGAAAATAATTTCACTCTTACTCTTTACAAATATGTTTTTAAAATAATTGACTGCTTGTCTATGAAGGTTTGTTTGGTTTTTTTTTTTGGAGAATAGTGACTTATTTTTAGCTGCTACAGGCTGCTTTTGAATAGTGTTCTTCTTGAGACAATGACATTTCTAAAATTCCTTAATGTCCACACACTCAACCCAGCATGTTGAGTTTGTCACTGGAAGATTTATGGGAGGGTATCGACAAATCTCCTCAGATGAGACAATGTGAAGAGGTTCTGTATGGTTGGACAGAAAATTCACATTTATAGGAAAAAAGATCTCACAACTGTGGAAGGATGAGCTTAGTTTGCTACCTCCTAAATACAAATAAAATATATTTTCCACTTCTTTTTGATATTAGCGATGAATTCAACAATGCAACTCACTGCAAGACACTTGATTAATGTGACTGTCCCTGCCCTTCAGGGGCTTATATTTTATTGGAGAGGAGCAAGACACCTTGTACACTGGTAAATAAATGCAAAATAACTTCGAGAGAGAGAGTGTTCTAGTGACAGTGGATCAGCATAGGGCTCATGGAGGAAGTGGCACTTGGAATGGGACTTACAGGAAGATAGGCATTCTATAAGGAGGAGGTGAGAAGGGAATGCATGCATTCAAGGCTTGGAGGACTTTGATAGAAAAAAAGGATAGAGACTAGGATATAGTATAGTGAAATACCTTAATTTAGAAGAACTGCAAAATAGGGTTATATCTCTTAGAAATGATCTTAACTTTTTTATATCTTGCTGTCTTTTGAAGTGTAGGGTGATCTGTCTATGTGTGTGAGAGATTGATACCAAATGATACTTACTAAACAGCTTATTGAAGATTCTATGAACCTCACAATCCTAGCATGGTTCTTTATGACACTTGTCATTGAAGTTCAAGGGTGGTGTCCTAGTAGAAAGAGTGATGAACTTGGAGTCTGAACCTACACTTAGCATCCATAAGATAATATACAAATCACTTAATGTATTTGAGCCTCAGTTTCCTTGTCTGTAAAATGTCTAATACCTACAATATTTATTTCATGTGAATTGTTGTAACCATTAAATGAGATCATCTAAGCCATCATTATTCTTTGCAAACCCAATGGGTCATATGAATGTCAGCTATTATCATAATGTGAATTTGCATCCAGAAAAATAAACAAAAAAAGAGAAAGAATATATGTTGCTCATGTTTGTGTTTTGTAAAAGTTTTTAAAAAAACACTGTTTTTGTTGTTGTTTTTTTTGTGGGGCAATGAGGGTTAAGTGACTTGTCCAGGGTCACACAGCTAGAACATGTCAAGTGTCTGAGGCTGGATTTGAACTCAGGTCCTCCTGAATCCAGGGCCGGTGCTTTATCCACTGCACCACCTAGCTGCTCCCCCAACCTGTTCTTTAAAATGCCAAGTTATCATACCTTAGTCATATACACAAAACTTTACACAAACCTGTAAGATTTTTGTCAAAGTTACTAGCTCTGCCCAGGCCAAGTTTAAGAAATTGGCAATAGATTTAAGTGTTCAAATTTTATTTTATTGCTCTGTTATGTATGCTTGCTTCTTTGTTTTTAAATTTTTTTTCATGTTAGAAGACTCACGATTTCCCCACCTAGGGTATTAGTAGCTTAAACAGCTTAAAGAGCAATAGAAACGCACTGGTGATGTTTATAAAATCCTCATAACAACAATAAAAACCCAATCCATTAAAATTCTGCAGTTGTTATAAGCTCAGGTGCAAGTGAAGTTTAAATAAAACTTATCAGGAAGGGGGCACAGTGGATAAAGCACCCGCCCTGGATTTAGGGGGACCTGAGTTCAAATCAGACCTCAGACACTTGACACTTACTAGCTGTGTGAACCTGGGCAAGTCACTTAACCCTCATTGCTCTGTGCAAAAAAAAACAAAAACAAAAACAAACAAACAAAACTTATCAGGAAGGCCTTTGGCTTCTTCAGTTGGAACCTAGAAGTTCTCTCAATTCAGGGCACTTCTTGGTACTCATACCCATTGGATTTCTGCCATTCTTTCCTGATCCACTGGGCTTTTGAAAAGTATATACATTTTAAAAGTTCAGAGATGATTTTGTTTTGTTTTTAGTAAGGCAATTGGGGTTAAGTGACTTGCCCAGGGTCACACAGCTAGTAAGTGTTAAGTGTCTGAGGCCGGATTTGAACTCAGGTACTCCTGACTCCAGGGCTGGTGCTCTATCCACCGCGCCACCTAGCTGCCCCTCAGAGATGATTTTAACAGCCACCTCATAGGAACTTTAACAGCCATTATAACTGGTTTATGTTTTAATAGGTAGATTGTGTTAAAAGATTAAAGAAAAAGGAAAAGTATAAAAATATAGCACCTTTTTGTGGTAGCAAAAAACTAGATATTGAGAGGATATCCATGAATTGAGGAATGGCTGAATAAGCCATGGTATGTGAAAGTGATGGCATGCTGTGATGTTCTAAAAGTAAGGAAACATTTCCCTTTTTTCCCCCACTTAGCAGTATTTTTTTTCCAATTACTGTAAAGATAGTTTTCAACATTCATTTTTTATAAGATTTTGAGATCCAAATTTTTCTCCCTTTCTCCCTTCCCCCCTCCCCAAGACAGCAAGTAATCTGATATAGGTTATACAGTGCAAACATGTTAAATATATTTCCACGTTAGTCATATTGTGCAAGAAGAATCAGAAAAAAAGGGGGAAATCACAAGAAAAACAAACAAAAAACAACAATTAAAGTGAAAATGGTATGCTTCAATCTGCATTCAAGACTCCATAGTGCTTTCTCTGCATGTGGAGAGCATTTTCCATCATGAGTCTTTTGTAATTGCATTGCTGAGAAGAGCTAAATCTATCACAGTTGATTATCACACAATGTTGTTGTTACTGTGTACAATGTTCTGGTTCTGCATACTCAGCATCAGTTCATTTAAGTCATTTCAGGTTTTTCTGAAATCCACCTGCTCATCATTTCTTAGAGCACAACAATATTCCATTGCATTCATATGCCACAACTTGTTTAGCCATTGCCCAATTGATGGGCATCTACTCAGTTTCCAATTCTTTGCCACCACAAAAAGAGCAGCTATAAATAGTTTTGTACATGTGGGTCCCTTTCCCTTTTTTGTAATCTCTTTGGGATACAGACCTAGTAGTGGTATTGCTGGCTCAGCATAGTTCCAAATTTCTTTCCAGAATGGTTGGATCAATTCACAACTCTACCAACAATGCATTAGTGTTCCAATTTTCCCATGTAGAAATAAGGAAACATTTAAAAACAAAAAACTAACAAACAAACCCCCAAAGACTAATATGAATTGATACAGAGTGAAGTAAACAGAACAGGAAGAACAATTTATATTACAACATCAGTTTTACAAAAGTGAACTGAGGACTTTTATAAACTCATGAAGAATGAAATCAAAAGAACAAGGAGAACAATTTATACGGTAATAATACTATAAAAACAAACAACTTTAAAAGCTGTAAGAATGGTGATCAGTAAAATGATCATTTGTGATTCCAGATGACCAATCATAAAATATGCCATCTATTATAGAGATGTGATAGATTTAGGGTACAAGAGATATCTAGCTATATCTGTGTCTTACATGCATACACTCAGTATACACAACCATTGAGGTAATATTTTTTGATTGCCTGTCCATATTTGTTATAAGAAATTTGGTGGTTTTTTTTTTATTGGTAGGAGGGTGAAAAATAGATTTCTGTTATTTTTTTATTTTTTGCGGGGGCAGTGAGGGTTAAATGACTTGACCAGGGTCACACAGCTAGAACATGTCAAGTGTCTGAGGCTGGATTTGAACGTAGGTCCTCCTGAATCCAGGGCTGATGCTTTATCCACTGTGCCACCTAGCTGCCCCCACTGTTAATTTTTAAAATTAGGTGGAAAGTATTAAAAATGTGAAATGTTTCGTGTACTTTCATATGAGGTCACTGTATTATTAGTTTGTTACAATAAACCTCTCATAAGGTGAGAATAATGTGTAAATTTCAGGTAAAAACAAACTATATTAAAATCATGCTGAAATACCACTTTATAAATTTGTGGGTTTTTTAAAAAAAAAAGATAGTGTAAGAAAATATCTTGGGGCGACTAGGTGGCGCAGTGGATAAAGCACCGGCCCTGGATTCAGGAGTACCTGAGTTCAAATCCGGCCTCAGACACTTGTAGCTGTGTGACCCTGGGCAAGTCACTTAACCCCCATTGCCCTGCAAAAAAAAAAAAAAATATATATATATATATATATATAATAAAAGAAAAGAAAAGATCTTTATAGTGTACCACAACTGGAAATATACATGAGACAGGATATAACAATAAAAATGATGGAGTCAAAGATTTAGAGTTGGAAAGGACCTTAGAGGTCACTGAACACAACTCCCTTAATTCATAGTGGATGAGAACAAGATTTGAGAGATTGAAGGATTTGCCTGGGGTCATACAGCCAAGCAAGGGTCAAAGGCTGGATTTGAACCAAAGTCTTTCTGACTCTTATTTAAGCCTAGCTCTCTACTCCACATTGCTAGGTAAAGAGCTACATCACTGGCACTCATAAGAAATGCTCTAGCAACCCTTATGCCTAATGTTTATGATATCTAATCCTAATAAGAATTGGTCAACTCTGTTCTCCTTTCTGCTTCTTAGCTTAGTTATGGAAATTTAGGACTGTACTAGCCCTTATCTTCTAGATAAGGAACCCAGGTTACTTAAGAGCTTCCCTGAGGTCACCCAGGTAGTAAGTAGCACCCCTGGGATTTGAAACTACTTCTGGTTCTCAATTCTTTATTAGCTATGTTTTCCTTCATTTCCTTGTTGGCATGCTTATCTTTTACATCCCCCCCTTGGAGCAGCAGCTTCCTGATACCTTGTTTTTCATTACATTTTCAAGGGAACTTTTGAATTAATCATAAGTGTTTCACAGATGTTTTTGTTTCTTAGCCTAGTGTTATGGGAGATAGTAGGATGAGCTAAATGTGGTAAGGATGTAATTACCAAATCATAGAATTTGAGAGGTGGAAGGAACCACAGCAGCCATCTCATCCAACCCATACACCAAAGGAATCCCTTCTATAACATACATAAGTCCTTGCAAGTGAATTGGTGAAAAATCAGAGGTGTGTGAAAATCTGGTGCTTAAAGAAAAAAAAATCCTATGTACAAAGTTATGAATCTGAATTAAAATCCAGTAGCTCCCTGCTTCCTCCAGGATTAAATATACAATCCTCTGTTAGAGGTTTAAAGCCCTTCAAAACCTGGGCCCTCTTCCTACCTTTCCAGTCTTACATTTTATTCCCCTCCTACTCTTTGATCTAGGGACACTGGCCTCCTTTGCTGTTCTTCAAACAAGACATACTAGCTCCAGACTCCTGGCGTTTTCCACTATTGTTCTCCACACCTAGAAGCCTTTTCCTTCTTCACCTCCATTTCCTGGTTTCCTTCAAGTCCCAGCCAAAGTTCCACCTTCTACAAAAAGGCTTTCCTATTCCTCCTAAATCTTAATGCCTTTCCTCTGAGATTCTCTCCAATTTATTCTGTGTATTTGTTGTTGTCCTGGTTTCCTTCAAGTCCCAGCCAAAGTTCCACCTTCTACAAAAAGGCTTTCCTATTCCTCCTAAATCTTAATGCCTTTCCTCTGAGATTCTCTCCAATTTATTCTGTGTATTTGTTGTTGTCTATTCATTTTTCAGTTGTCCTACTTTTTGTGACTCCATTTGGAGTTTTTGTAGCAGAGATACTGAAGTAGTTTGCCATTTCCTTCTCCAGCTCATTTTACAGATGAGGGAATTGAGGCAAACAGGTTGAAGTGACTTGTCCAGGTTGCCATAGCTAGGAAGTATCTGAGGCTAGATTTGAACTCACAAAGAGGAGCCTTCCTTCCTTCCTTCCTTCCTTCCTTCCTTCCTTCCTTCCTTCCTTCCTTCCTTCCTTCCTTCCTTCCTTCCTTCCTTCCTTCCTTCCTTCCTTCCTTCCTTCCTTCCTTCCTTCCTTCCTTCCTTCCTTTCTTTCTTTCTTTCTTTCTTTCTTTCTTTCTTTCTTTCTTTCTTTCTTTCTTTCTTTCTTGGTGAGGCAATGAGAGTTAAGTGACTTGTCCAGGGTCACACAGCTAGGAAGTGTCAATCGTCTGAGGCTGGATTTGAATTCGGTTCCTCCTGAATCCAGGGCAGGTGCTCTATCCACTGGGCCACCTAGCTGCCCCTGTGTAGTATCTTGTTTATATATGATTGTTTGCATATTGTATCCCCAATAGACTGTGAGATCCTTGAACACTGGGACTGCTTTTGTTTGTTTGTTTTGGGTTTTGTTTTTTTTTTTTGCTTTTCTTTGTATCCCCAGTGCCTAGAATGGTGCCTGGTACATAATAGGTGCTTAATAAATGCTATTTGACCAGCTGGCTTTCCTACTTTACCTGGGAGGCCTCTGGCAAGTCACCTCTTTGGGCCTCATTTACTCAGTTGTAAAATCAGAGACTTGGAAGAGATGATTTCTAAGTTCTCTCCAGTTTTAAATCTTATTCTTGAGTGAAGCTCTCCCAGTCATTTCTGAAAGGAAGAAAACAAACATTTATTAAGCACTTACTTATGTGCCAACCACAGTACTAAGCACTTTTGCTTCTTACAACAACCCTGGTAAATAGGTACTTTTATTATCTTCATTTTACATTTGAGGAAATTAAGGCTGACAGGTTAAGTGATTTGCCCAGGGTCACCCTGTCTGAGGCTGGGGTTTGAACTCAGGGCTTTTTTCTTTTCTTTCTTTCTTTTTTTTTTTTTTTCTTTGCAGGGCATTTGGGGTTAAGTGATTTGCCCAGGGTCACACAGCTAGTAAGTGTCAAGTGTCTAAGGTCGGATTTGAACTCAGGTTCTCCTGAATCCAGGGCTGGTGCTTTATCCACTTAGCTACCTACCTGCCCCTGAACTCAGGGCATCTTGATTCCAGGTTCAGCTCAATATTCCTTTTACCACCCTAGCTAAAACTGTTAGATGAGAGCTTTGTGTTGAAATAAAAACAAATGGGCAACAAAGCTTGTTCACTGGAGAAGTGAATAAATTGTGGTGTGTGAATGTAATGAAACATTGATATACTTTAAGAACTGGTGATTTTGAGGGATTCAGAAAAAGAAAAACCCATGGAAATTATCTAATAGTGGAGTGAGAATATATACCTCCCTCCTTTTTGGTAGAGCAATAGGGAACTGTGAGTGCAGAATATTGTATAAACTTGTCAGTATTGGGTTTGCTTAATTTTTTTTTCTTTGTTAAATGAGAGAATGCTCTTTGGTGGTTTTAGGTATACTTGAAAATGCCTCTGATATTAAATCAAAAGGCATCAATGAATCTTTAAAAAAAAAAATTAAAGACCTAGATCAAAGGGCATAATACAGCCTGGCTACATGTACTCACAGAGTCCCCAAACCTGATGAAAATGTAATTAGGAAATATTTAACAAAATAAATAAAAATACAATAAAGTATAGGTAACATTACATTTTAAAGCTTAATCAATATAGGGCCTGCAGGAATTCTTATGTATTGATAAGTGTCCTAGGTTTCCATTTGACACTCCTCCCTACTCTATGGGCTGCCAGCAAACTTAAATATAGTCAAAATAAAATATAGTCAAAATTTATACTGGCATTCTACATCCTAAGTTGACCATGAAGTACTGCATCTCACTGAGTTGAGATTTTACATTTTTCCACTTTGTGAAAATTTTTTTCCTAGACGGTCATCTGTACAGTCTTTATTTTGCAGTCAGTCTCTGTCAAATTTGCTTACTATTTTGTCTGTACATTGTATTCACAAAGTTAATTACTTCGTAACTTTCTAATTCCTCAAATTCAAAGTAGTTAGGACAGCTACAACCCTGACTCATTCTGCATAGCTAATCCCCACCTTGCCCTTTTCCCTTTCTAAAGTAGCTGGGTTTGTATTTTTAAGCACCTAAACTTTTGTTTTAGTTATTTTGAATGGTAATCTTTCTCTTGCTAATTATCCTTTCCTTGACTTTCTAGCTGAGCATACTTGATTAGTCAGGGTCATCTGAACATCCGGTGCTGTGCTGTAATTTGCTGATGTCCAGAGCATTGTCTGCATTAAATGTCCTCACGTAGACTGCTGGACCTTTTTGGTCCCTGGACCTATTTCTTTTAAGGGTTTTTGTTTGTTTGTTTTTTGTTGTTGTTTTTTTCACCTTCCCCTTGCCACGTATTGTCCCTTAGCAACACACTTTTCGATTTTAATTTGCTGCTTGTGAACTTTAAAACCTGAGCACCAAACTTGTAGATTTATACTCTTTACAACTGTGTCTTTTACAAAAGTTCATCTGTTCTGACAGCATGGCTTTGTGAAAAGAGGAAAGACCTTGGAAACCGGCAGATCTGGGTTCAAGGCCCAGCAATGAACACATACTGTTCACTGTGAACCAAGTCACTTCATCTCTCAATTGCAACTTTCTAAGACTATCCATTACAGACAGGTTGCTGATTTGCATTAATAGATGGAATTTCTACACTGGGAATTCCTTGTATCTATAAAATCACAGGTCAGGAATCAGTCTTCTCTGAGAAGAGGATCTGTGCTCCAGTAAAGTGCTGGACTCTGACATCCACATGTAGCTGCTGAGGCTTTTAAAAGTCTTTTCTGAGTCTCGCCAGAATTTTTAGAGAAGAAACTGGTTTGATAAAGGTGCCTCTAGGTAAAGATGTATGTACTGGGTAACTGTTAAACTTACGGAAAGGGGGTAGTTTCTTGACTGATGAAATTCAACAGATAAGTTCATTGAAATGTGTGAAACATTTAAAAGTATGCTAGTGACTAGCTTTGACTTATATCAAACTCATCTCTTAACAATTGGAATCTAAGAGGGGGGAAAATCTTTATTAAAGAAAATCCTAAATAGGATATTAATTGATATTTTGAATGTGGTTTAAAAGTATTTTGTATTCAGTATTTCAGTAGAGCATATCAATAAAGTATTTTGTATTCAGTTCTTCTGGAGTAAGGAGGGAAAAAACCAAAAACAAAAACAAACATGATCTTGTCACCCCATGTCTCAGAGAGACAGCTTTTCTCTCTCTCCTTTCCCCCCCACTCTGTTGAAAGGATTACCTGTGGTAATTTAGTTCTCAGGTTTCCCTGGGGAGTTAGTGCCTTCAAAGGAGCAATGTCTAGGTTTTGTTGAATAATGACTAATGGTATGTTGTCAGTTCATTTATGTATCTTGAAGAAATTTAAATGTCATTTAAGGGGATTTTTTAGCTACATTTTATGTTAAATGTTGGCGAGATTTTAGTAAATTGCAGCCTGAGTGCTTTAAAGTTTCATCTGCAATATTTTTGTTATAGTTCCTTTGGTTGTGTAAAGTGTGTTAGAGCAAGTGCAGCCTTAGTGCAAAGAGTGAAAGATATTTTTCATGTACAGTTACAACCTTTACAATTCTTGCAGGTTTTATCAAGTATGTGGAAACAGATAAGTGTACCTCAAGAAGATTCTGTTATCCAATATTCTTTACGTATGTCATAGATCTGTGGTTTATCCAATAGCCGGTTATTCTGGCTTTGATAGAATCTAATAATCACTAGTTCTTTGTCAGATTAAGTATACACAAGGATGAAATAAGGTCAGGTTTCAAAGGGCATATAGGATGTACCTCGTTAGGTCTAGGTAAGGTGAATTTTTTTGTTTTGTTTTTATTGTGGTTTTTTTTTTTTTTTGGTTGTTCACACAGCTAGTAAGTGTCAAGTGTCTGAGGTCGCATTTGAACTCAGGTCCTCCTGAATCCAGGGCTGGTGCTTTATCCACTGAGCCACCTAGCTGCCCTCAGTAAGGTGAATTTTGGAACATCATCTATCTGTGATGGGCAGAGCATATTTATATCTACTGCCCAAGTGACCCCTACAAGAGTCTGAAAGGCGCTCCCAACCCCAAGCCAAAAGGTGGACCATTAGTTACTGCCACCACCACCTCATTCAGTAAATTCCAGGGGTTTTCTGTCACCTTCAGGATTAAACATAAAATCCTGTTTGGGGTTCAAAGCACTTCATAACCTGGCCCCTTCCTATCTTCTCAGTCTTCTTACTTATTAATTCCCTTACACTTACTCTTCCATCCAGTGACACTGGCCTCCTAGCTATTCCATGAACAAGACACTCCATCTCTCAATTCCAAGCCTTACGACTGGTTGCCTTCCATGTCTGGAATTCTCTTCATCATCTCAGCCTCCTGGCTTCCCTGGCTTCCTTCAAGCCATTTTTGAAATCCCACCTTCTACAAGAAGCTTTCCCTGATTCCCCTTTAGTGTTTTTCCTCTGTTCTCCAATTTATCCTGCATGTATCTTGTTTTTATATAATTGTTTTAGTGTTGTTTCCCTTATTAGACTGTGAGCTCCCTCACAGCAAGGGCTGGGTTTTTTGTTTGGTTTTTATTTGTGTGTGTGTGTGTGTGTGTGTGTGTGTGTGTGTGTGTGTGGTTTTGTATTCCTCAGAGTTTAGCACAATGTCTGGCTTATTGTAAAACTTTGTTATGTTTATGGACTGACCGGGCTGGTCCAGGTTGATGATGGAAGAGCCCTCCCTACTCTTATCCAGAGAAGGGTTATGCTGCTCCAAGAAAGGACAATTATTTAGTTATAGGATCATGGTTTTGTAGCTGGAATGGATCTTAGATGTTATCTGGTTTAGTCTTCTCATTTTACCCATGAGAAAACTGAGGCCCAGGAAAGTGAAACAACTTGCCTAATGTAATACAATAATTCTATTCCTGAATGGGATTTAAACTCAGGTCTTCTGATCTACATCCAGTGGTCTTTCTAGCATTCCTGGAGGAATAGTTGGAGGTCAGCTACATATCCTCACCACTCTATGAGCGAAAGTTCTAAGGCTCTAATACCCATTTCTGTTTGAATCCTTTAAATTGGTATCTTTGGACTGGGAAGTGTACTGGTATATGTTTGACAACTGGCTTTCAAGTACATAGGATGCTTTGAAGTTTAATTTGCATCATAAACATTTTCTGTATCACTTTCTTAAGTCTAGACAATCAACAAAACAATAAATCAAGCCCTGATTGGAAGTTCAGTTTCTGAGGTATAAGAGCTCAAACTGAAAAATTAATGATCAGCTCTATTGGTTGAGTGAATTTTTCAGTGGTGACTAAAATCTTGGATTAGACTCATTTGCATGAGAGGTATGGAAAACAAGCAAGGAAGGGTCAGCAAGAAAGATATCTTTTTCCTTCCTTCCTTCCTTCCTTCCTTCCTTCCTTCCTTCCTTCCTTCCTTCCTTCCTTCCTTCCTTCCTTCCTTCCTTCTTTCCTAGTAACTATCCAGTCCCTTCCCCAGAAAAAATGATTTTATCTTCTTTTCTTATCTTTTTTTAACCTTAATGTTAGCTGTTCTACTACAAATGTGTATTACATTTAAAATTATAAGAGTATAGATTTAGAAGAGGAAGGAAACTTAGAGATCAACTAGTCCATCATTCTCCTTTACAGATAAGGAAACTGAGGCCCAGGGAGGTCATTTCAACTTGAACACAAAGCCAGTGTCTTTTCAACTATGCCAGACTGCCTCTTGTGATTGAGACTTAGTGATATAAAACGTAATGAATTTGTGGAAACAGACATGTTTGTGATTTCTTGGTTAACTTGAATCTTTGCTTCTTGTACTGATGTATATCTGGATGCTACTTTGCTTCCTAGGTATACTCCATCTAAATGAGAAACTTACTTTTATCAGCTCATCTCAATCTGATAGCTTTCATATGTTATAGGTAGTGACTTCAGTCACTTTTTAGTATATAAACGTTTCATGCCCATCCCCCTGCACTTTTCTAAATAAAACTACATTTCTCATTTTCTTGCCTTTTTTTCTACCTGTCCCTCCTCCCCAATCCCACCCCTCAAATATGACAAAATGAAGTTGTTTAACTTGGGCAGAATCTCAAACTTAACTTGTAAATAATATTCTGCCAAGGAAACTGTTCTTGGGCATAGAAACTGCCCCTTCCAGATATACTCTTATCCTTGTAACCTGAAGTCAGGTGAATCAATGAAGGAACTGTTTGACATTTATCAGTTTAGAAGATGATGTTCAAGTGAATCTTTGTTTTTGTAGTCTTAAAAACAACTTTAAGTTGTACTGCAAACCATTTCAAATAAGAGGAAAGACATGGTTCTTTCTTTTTCTTTCTCTCTCCTTCTCTCTTTCTGCCTCTTTCTCCCCCTTTCTTTCTCTTTCCTTCCCTCCCCTTCTCTTTCTTTCTCTATGCCTTAAACATATTCTGCTGTAACACACAGCAGACAGCAACCTCTTATGAATGGAAGACCTCACAGAAATTTAAAAAAAATTTTTTTTTTTGGTGAGGCAATTGGGGTTAAGTGACTTGCCCAGAGTCACACAGCTAGTAAGTGTTAAGTGTCTGAGGCTGAATTTGAACTCAGGTACTCTTGACTCCAGGGCCAGTACTCTATCCATTGTGCCACCTAGCTGCCCCTTTTAATTTTTTTTTTTTTTGGTGAGGCAACAGAAAAATATTTTTTTCTAAAGTGTAATTGTGTGCAAATCCCAATATATTTGAAATATAAGGTGGGTAGTCACAAAGCAGCACTGACTACAACTCTTCTGGTTAGCGTAGAGGTAGGTAGGGATGGATGAAAACGATGGCTCATCAACATATTAAAAAAAGACTGTAAGTACAGAGATGAGAAAAACTTTGCAAAAGGGATAGACAAGAGTTGTTCAGGACATTGGTCCTCCCTTTTGGGAGGGAAAGGGGGAAAGGAAGTAAGAAACTATCTGGGAGAGGCTAACAGTAGGATTCTTTGGGATGAAGGGCTTTGGAGGTGCTTATTTTTGAGAAATAAAGATGAAAAAAACCAATTAGATTTCGTAAGGCAACAGATCTGAAGAATGAAGAAAAACTAGGCTTTTTGATGAGAGTCCTTTGTCATAGTGATAGATATTCCCCCATCTTAGAAATTGATTATTTAGCTGGATGAAATTGGTAGTGGAATTGCCTGAGCTGAGGTATCACTCATTTATATCCATGAGCATTCCATTGTGGGGAATATCTGTAACTTCTCATGGGTAAGCAAACAGGTGATACTTTTTTTTTCTTTTTCCTTCTGAGATAGCTATCCTAAAGAATAGTCTTTATCTTTGTTCCTGTTTCAAATTGCTAGGTTTGAAGTGCCTGATACCACCTGGATGTGTTCACTTAACCTGTTGCAAGCCTAGTGAATGTGGGTATGGAACATGTTGGATGGAAAGGATGGAGGAGGTTGGATTAGCTCAGCTGAAAACCCTTTTCCTTCTTATACTACACTACATAGTGAATTAAGAATATTTGGAGTGATACATTGAATGGATACTGATTAACTGTCTCATTCCTCCTGAAACAGAACACACAGATGTCATTTGAGACTATGTCTCAAGCCCAGAGGAATATGCAAGAGAAACTGAAAATATTTCCCCTATCTTGCCAGTGTCAACAATTGCTATTAGTTTCCAGGTTTACTCGATTGATAAGAATTCACTGAGGGCCTTCTATGTGCCAGTCACTGTACTAGGCAATGGAGCCTAAAAATAAATAATAAAAAGGTTCCTGCCCTCAAGGAACTTACATTCAATTGGGGAGGGAAGAGTAACATGTACCATAGACAAGTATATACAGTACACGCACACACAAATATGCACACGTATATACATATATGTGTGTGTATATATATATGTATATATACACACACACACACATATAGAGAGAGATATGTGTATATAGATAGATAAACTGAATATGAGGTAGTTCTGGGAGAGAGTGAGTGAATGAGTGAATGAATGAAAAACTTTTATTGGCACTTATTGTGTGCTAAGCACTGAGCTAAATTTTGGAGATACATATATAAAAGTAAGACAATGTTAGCCTCCAAGGACCTTATGTTTCAATGGAAGAGACCACACATGTTGGGGTGTAGTGGTCACTGAAAGGCAGTTATGGTCTGGGCCCCCTGGGTAAGTGGAACAATAAGTCTGTCAGTCAGTTGACTTGCCTTTTTTCAAGGTAACTTAAATGCAGAATTTCAGAATTTGAGATGGGAAGAGGGAGAGAATATATACTCAGTGGCAGGACCCACAATGGCTGGGGTGAAGGGGGAAACCAAAGATTCCAGGAAGTTCAGAGTTCAGAGTCTTAGCAGTTGTGGGGATCAGAAAGGCTTCTAGTAGGAGATGATACTTAAGCAGAGTATTAAAGGAAGCCATGGATTTAGAGGTGGAGTTGAAGAGGGAGGGGGGGAGTGGTATTCCAGGCATTGGGAACGCCAATTCAGAGGCAAAGAGAGGGGAGATGGTGTGTCATGGACAGCTAATTATGGCTGTATAACAGTGTGTGGAAGAGAATATGTGTCAGAAGACTGCAAAAGCAGGAAAATATCAGGTGGTAAAGAGATTTAAATTCCAGATAGAGGAATTAATATTTAATCCTGGAGGTAACACAGAGTCCCTGGAGTTTATTGAGTGGTAGTAGAAGGTGACATGGTCACCTTCATACTTTAGGAAAATTGCTTTGACAGCTCTGTGGAGGATGGTTTGACTGAGTATTTTTTTTTTGTGTGTGAGGCAATTGGGATTAAGTGACTTGCCCAGGGTCACACAGCTAGTAAGTGTCAAGTGCCTGAGGTTGGATTTAAGCTCAGGTCCTCCTGACTCCAGGACCGGTGCTCTATCCACTGTGCCACCTAGCTGTCACCTAGACTAAAAGTCTTGAGATAGGGGGACCAATTAGGAAGCTGTTATAGTATTCCAAGTGAGAAGTGATGAGGTGATGGGGACTGTGGGAGTAGTAAGAAAGCAGACATGTTGTGAAGCTAGAAAAAACAAAAATTAGCAACTGATTTATTGGTATCTATGAGTAGGGGAGGATGACCCTGACGTTTTGAATCTGGGTAACTGGATGGTGGTACCCCTTGACAGTAACAGGAAAATTTGGAAGAGAGGTGGGTTTTAGAGGAAAGATAAGTTCTATTTTTGAAATGTTGAACTGGAAATGACTATAGAGAACCAACTCAAAATCTCCCAAGAGTTCTCTTTTGTTGTTTAGTAATTTTTCAGTCATGTTTGACTCTTTGTGACCCCATTTAGGGTTTTTTGGCAATGATACTGGAGTGGTTTGCTATTTCTTTCTCCAGTTCATTTTTACAGATGAAGAAACTGAGGTGAACAGGGTAAAGTGACTTGCCCAGGGTCACACAGCCAGTAAGTGTGTTAGGTCAGATTTAAACCTATCACTCTATCCCCTGAGCCAGCCAGTGTCCTAAAGAGTTTTCTACCTTTATAGTTTTTTGTTTGGACCACTAGGCTTTTTCTTTGAGCTAGATTTACCTGGAAATATGTGTGAGTATATCTTGATCACCGCCCCCCCCCCCATTCCCTTCTTAGCCATTTAATCGCATCTATTTCATATTTTATTTTGTTCCCAATTACATGTAAAACTAATTAACTTTCATTGTTTAAAGTTTTGAGTTTCAAATTCACTCCCTTACTCACTTCCTCACCTTAGCCATTTAATTACATAAGAAGCAGTGAAACATTTCATAGGGTCATTGATTTTGCTTAAACAGATGCAGCTTGTCAGCTTCTCTAAGAAGTGGTTGAATCTAAAAATAATAAAGAAGTATCCTCTTTTCTTTTGGGATCCATTGGTGACTGACTTGATTTTTGTTTTTAAGATGGAATGACCATTGAGGGAGTTTGAGCTCATAATAAGAATAGGGTTTGAATGAAGTACTTGTTATGCCAGTCACTTGTTATGATGTCTAGTTCTAGTGTTGAAAATGTCTACATAGTAGTTTAACATCTCCTTACAGAGAATGAAAAAGTAATGAAGTGCTTGTTTTTGTAACATTGTTGGAAATGTTAAAATTTCAAAAGGGAAATGCTTGATGCATGAGGTCTTTCTCTTATTCCCTCTCTCCCCTCCCCCTCTCTACACTATCAACTTTTAGCAGTTTTAAGACCCCAAGGGACAAGAGAAATTTAGGTGAGAATACTAATCTTGAAGCTAAGAAGACTGCACTTTACACTTTGTTTTTTTTTCCCTTATATCAGCTGTACGACATTGAGCAATTCACTTTTCAATACCCTTGAGCAACTAAGATTAGAATCCTTGGTGTATTGGTAGAGCTATATCAGTGGGGTGGGGGTGGGGGGTCCAGAAAGAGAAATTCAAGGGACAATTAAAGAGATTTGTTGTTATGCAGGTCTGCGTGTTTCTTTCTTTCTTTCTTTCTTTCTTTCTTTCTTTCTTTCTTTCTTTCTTTCTTTCTTTCTTTCTTTCTTTCTTTCTCTCTCTCTCTCTCTCTCTCTCTCTCTCTCTCTCTCTCTCTTTCTTTCTCTCTCTCTTTCTTTCTTTCTTTCTTGGTGAGGCAATTGGGGTTAAGTGACTTGCCCAGGGTCACACAGCTGTTAAGTGTTAAGTGTCTGAGGCTGGATTTGAACTCAGGTCCTCCTGAATCCAGGGCCAGTGCTCTATCCACTGTGCCACCTAGCTGCCTCAGGTCTGTGTGTATCAGTGCCTTTTTGTGTAGATCTTAAACCCACAACCTCCCTTCACATTTTGACTAGAATTGTGGACTAGGTCAGCTGAGTGGAACTTAACCAATGCTGATAGCTTGGATTCAGGTCTTCCAAGCATAGAAGGTCAAGCAACCTAGAGAAGAAATTTCAGTTATGTTTCAAACCTCCAAAAACATTTATCTTGGAAATATTGAATAATAATGCTAGAATTATTTGACTAAAATGGAGGTGCAGATATGCATGTCCACAAATGTTTTGTGCATTTAAAAAATTAGTATAGCCACAAAATACCAGGTTTGGTATGACCATAGATAACTTTAGATTTGAACATTTTTGATGTGGTTTGTATCTCAGTAGACAGATGGGGGAACAAACTCATGTTCAGAACTGGACTCTACAAACTACATTCTGCAATTACATTACTTTGGATTTTTAAAAAATATATACTTAAAGTCTTTACTTATTGAGACCTGGAGTGTTGAGGGGAAAAAATGTGTCACTGAGAATGTTTCGAGCATTTTAAAAAATGACATCTTGTTTAATTACAAAGCTCTGCTAAACAATGAACATGTTCTGCTGTAGCATACAACACACTGAAACTTCTTATGGTTGAAAGAACTCACAGAAAAACTTTTTTTTTCTAGAAGGGATTATAATAGTGAGCAAATCCCAGTGTATTTGAAATATGAGGTGGGTAGTCACAAGGCTATATTGATTATAAAACTGTTCGGGTTAGTGCAGAAGTAGGTGGGGATGGATTTTTAAAAAAACATGACATCAAGGTGGGGAAAATGTGGAAGAGGGATAGAAAAGAGTTGTTCAGGTCTTTGGGAGTGAAAGGGGAAAAGGAAGTAGAAAACTTTTTGGAAGAGGACAATGAAGTAGGATGCTTTGAGAAATAAAGAGGAAAGAACCCAATTAGATTTAGTAAGGCAACAGATCTGAAGAATGAAGTAAAACCAGAAGTTTTGATGGGAGTAGTGCCTTGTAATAGGAAGAGAGTGAAAAGATGTAAATGTTGCTATCAACCCAGAAAATTTTGAGTAATGCTTCTTGGTAGTTTTTTCTTTTTTTAAAAGTACATTTAAAATGAAATCAAGGGGACAGGTCATTCAGTCCTTTATGCTTATTAGTGGTATAAACTTGGTCAAGTCCCTTTGAGCCTTAGTTTTCTCTATCGTCCCCCTTATATGACTATTGTGATTATTAAATGAAATAATACATATGAAATAATTTTGAAACTAGTATAGGACTAGATAACTAATTATATAAATAACATCCTCATTTAATCACAAGATGAATTCTTTTGTTGGTTACATAAATAATCCTTGCTATAACATTTAATTCTTATTAATGGGTTAGCAGTGTGGATCCCAATGTTTTTTGTTTCTCAACTTTCTTTCAACAACAACAAAATATGTTGTGTAGCACTACTCATAATATTCCACAGTTATTTGCTGCTTACAGTGCCATTAAATAATTTTTAGTTTTAGTCCCTTAGACCACTAAATGGAAACCACTGGGTTAGCAGATATGGCATTCCATTTGCCATGACTCCAAATCACTTCACTGTTATATCTTTTATTTTAATTTCTCCTTCAAATTGGGTTTTTTTTACCTTTCCCTTGAGATGGGGGTTCCTGATCTTTTATTTTTTTATGACCCCTTTGGGAGTCTGGGGAAATCTATAGAGACCTTTCTTGAATTTTTATATTCATTTATTCATTCATCCATCCATCCATCTATCTATCTATCTATCTATCTATCTATCTATCTATCTATCTATCTATCTATCTATCTATCTATCTATCTATCTATCTATCTATCTATCTATCTATCGGTGAGGCAATCAGGGTTAAATGACTTGCCCAGGGTCACACAGCTAGTAAGTGTTAAGTGTCTGAGACTGAACTTGAACTCAGGTCCTCCTGACTCCAGAGCCATGACTCTATCCACTATGCCACCTAGCTGCCCCTAGAATAATATTTTTAAAAGGATAAAATAGGACCACAAATGAAGCCAATTATATTGGAATATAGTTATCAAACTATTAAAAATAACAACAGAATTAAGACTCCATGCCATATAATAAAAGAAGCAAAATAGGCTCTCCAGTGGCAAAATCTTGTAGCTCCTTTCAAGTTTTTCTCCTCTGTTTTATATGGTCTTTGGAGAATTTTTTCTATGGACATTTCTCATTAAACATTTCTCTTGCTGATAAATTGTTTTTAAAACCTCATCTCTTAGCTTACCTTAACTCTGTTGGAAGCTCAGGCCATCTTATTTGAAAGGGAGAGTTCTGCTAAGATATAATCTCTTAGCTTGTGAAGTGAGTAAAGAGAGTAGTTCTGTGTTTGCTACCTCTGCTTCATACATGCTCTTTTGGAAACAAGGGAGAATACACATTATGTGTATTTTGGGATGTAGTTTTAAAGCCTTTTAAAATCTCATTTGATAATATATGTATGCAATTTTAAAGCCTTTTAATTACATATGTGTGTGTATGTCAAAATAGGAATGGGGGTTACAATGGTTTTGAAAAGCGTCAGGTAATTCTCATTCCAAGGGGGAAATGATATTTTAAAGCTATTCGTAATGCTATGTGTTTGCATCTTTTGTGGGGGAAAATATAGAGAAAAAGGATTGGCAGGTGTGGGTGGGGACTAAAAGCTCTTGAGGCCACTTGTAGCTTCATCTGACTGACTGAAGCTGTTCAGTATGCTAAGCCATCTGGGTATTTCCTGTGTTCCCAGGATCTGAGGTACTATGATTAGCTAGCTAGTCAGAGATAATCCATATGTCTTGTCTTGATTGCCAGCCCAGTTGTCAAATTTTGTAAACAACTTAGTTTTGTATTATCACCCAAGTCATAGTAATATGAATTCTTAGCCTTGTTTCTACACTGAACTCAGAGGTTTAATTATCTGTAGATGATTAGGCCAGGTTAAGATTGAGACATAGAATCTTATGTTGTTAGCTGTCTGGAGAGAGACTTGGCATGTAAAGATCATTGGAATGGGGATTGGCTGAAAAAATATTGTGGCATATGAATAATGTAATATTATTGGGCATAAGAAGGAGGATGTGAGGAATTTGGAGAAGAATGGAAAGACGTATATGAATTGGTGCAGGAAGAATCAGACCCAACAATACAATAATACAAGTGTGAATAAAAAGATAACTTGGGGAAGTCAACCTCTGAGTAGTAGAAGACCCAAGGCAGGTCAAGGAGAACAGAAAATGAAATGTAGCTCACATCAGGGAGTCAGGAGACTACTAGGACAGATAGGAATAGGGACTATGTCTATGTAGCTGTGATTTCTTTGATGTAGGGAATTCCCTCTTCCTATGCAGGTTGGCACCTTCTCTTTCAACTTAAAGAGTTTTCACAGTTATTAGGTGTTTTACTTAATATTTCTTTGTTACAAGGTACAGCTTGATCATCTGTAGGGATTGATTTTCATAAAGTCAAAAGACATAAGACTTTTTTTTTTTCAAGTGCATTGGATTTAAAGTCTGAGGACTTGGATTTAAATGACAACCCCTCCATTGAGGTAGTGCATGACATTGGGCTAGTCATTAGGTTCTGTGGGCCTAGGTTTCCTTATCTGTAGAATGAGGATAATATATAAACAGCCTTCCTGACATACTCCTTGTGAGGGTCTAGTGTGCAAAGTATTTAACATTACCTAACCTAACGCCACCATGTTAGAGAAGAGGGAACCAAGGCCCAAGGAGGCTTTAATGACTAGCCCAAGGTCACAGAAATAGTTAGCTGCAGAGCAAAGACTGGAATCCAAGTTTCCTGACTCCCAGTCCAGTGTCATTATGTTCAGAGGGACCTGTAGAGAAGGGAAAGGAGAGAAGCTAGTTATTCCCCGATATAGATGTCATTCTAGGACTATGGAAGCATGCTTGGATTTCTAGAACTTTTTACTTGGCCATGTTTCCTGGGGGTTAAAATGTACGAAAGCTGCAACAATCCAAAAACCTAGTTATGATCCAGGAAAAGTCCAACAGGCCCTAAGGGCAAGGAATAGGGAGGTCACAAGAAAATAGCAAAAGGAAGAGATAAAAGAAAAGGGGCACTGATACTAATGTGACTGTGGTAAGCGTGGCGAAAAGCAGATGCAGAGACATGAACAACAGAAGTGACTCTGAAAATCCAGGGCACAGAAGCTAGGGCCATTGTGAAGACAGCCAGATAGCCCATTCAAAGGCAGCAAGCTCCCAGGGCATGACTAGCTTATAGCATTAGAAATCATTGAGCCCACATTCAAATGCAAGTCTTCTGATTCCAAATTCAGAGTTCTTTTTTGCTCCATCTCACCTAATTCTATCATACAATGTCTATGTTTTTCTGCACTATCCATGATATACATAGACACGTTGCCTTTACTGTTTATATATTACTACTTTGATTTTTCTTTTTGACTCTTTTGGCCTTTTTATTTATTACCTTCTCCTGTACATAAGCACATTTTTTTTTTTAGTGAGGTAATTGGGGTTAAGTGACTTGCCCAGGGTCACACAGCTAGTAAGTGTCAAGTGTCTGAGGTCACATTTGAACTCAGGTCCTCCTGAATCCAGGGCAGATGCTCTATCCACTGTGCCACCTAGCTGCCCCACATAAGCACATTTTGAAGTCTCAGGAGCAAATTACACTCTGACACTGCCCTGGAGAATCACAGATGCAATTAACTCCCTACTCCCCCACCCCGTTATCAGACACAGAAGGGCTTTACTTTGCTTGAATACGGTTTGGATATGGCTAGGAATGACATGATGACATGATGACATGAATTGTTGATACAGATTTTCTGGCACTGCTTTGAAAATACCTTTTACTTCCCTCACCCCCCGAAAACAAAAGAATGTCCCTCATCCCACTCATCTTTCTTCTCTTCTTTTTGGGTCTTATTCCCTACCCCTAAATGATGTATGTTTTATTTCCCTTCATTTCCCTTACAGCACTTTTCTGGAAATGCTTACTATATTGTAGGTGTTTAGGAGTCACTGGGAGACAAGAGGAACTAGAACTAGAAAGCCCAGTGGTAAAGTAACTTCACAGGGCAGATCTAGTGCAGGTTTTCCCACAGTTCTGGGCCAGCACCCTCAACCTGGACTTCTGCAAATCAGGAGATTTGATTTAGTCTCCGTGTTAGCTTAGTTTTGTTTCCCTTCATCAGAATCCAACAACAGTTTTCATCCAGCAGACTTTTCCCTGGTCGGCTGGCGCTCTTCCAGCCAGGGCCAAATTAGATGCAACTGAACATTAGCTTAAGTCTAAAGTTTGGGGTTTGGTGTATTTTGGATCAACTTGAGTAGTGCCAGGCCAGAGGCTTTTGTTTTCTCAGTGAATGTCATGCTAGGGAAAGGGTTACTTCCTCTCTCTGGGAAATGAGCTTCACTTTCCTAGAAAGCATTCAAGGAAAAACTTTGGGGTTGGGGGGAGAGGAGGGAAACCAAAACAAACAGCTGGGAAGGAAAACATATGTTGGATGGGATGAAGAAAAGGGACAGACACCCTTTCAGGAAATTGAGGTGCTGTTTTATTATTATTATTATTATTATTCAATGATAATAAGTCACAAGTTCTTCAAACCCATGTTTTTGCATTATTTCCTTTTTTCTTTTTGCTCCTCGGAGGTCAGCCAGCCTTCTTTTCACCTTTCATGCATTTTCCAGGGTGTAGTTCCCAGAATAGGTAACCCAAGGCCTAAACAGTATCTGTCACCAGGAGATAAGGGTGTATACACTTCCTTGTGAAAGGACATTGTGGTCTAGGATCTCTATTCCTGGTTGCCATGAACTCCTGGGTCAAATCCTCTGCCAAATGTGGAAAACCAATAGAAGTGACAGGAGACTAGGCCTAGGGAGTCCTTGTGACAGGCTTGGGTGGTGGGTGTGGTAAGAAGGGGAGGGGTTGGAGAAAATGATGGTAGGAAAACTTAGAGGAAAAGGGTAAAAAACAAGATTATAAGGCTTTTGCAAAAAGTGTACTCAGTTCCTTCTCTTCCCACTCACCCCCAACTCATATCTTAAGCTTTTCTAATTCCATTCATGGGACTAATTAAGGTTTTAGGATGTTGGTTACATAAAATAAAAGTCCCTCAAGATAATGCTTGGGGATTTGGCTTTGAAATAAAGAGTAACTCAGTGAACGTAGCCAGCAGAAGTGAGATCAGAATAGGAATTTGTTTCATATTTCTCAGGCACGTGAAAAGTGAGGAGTTTCTAATAGGATCAAATCTTATGACAGGTAAAGTATAATTGCCAAAAAGTGACCTTGCAAGGCCATGTAAAGCCTCCAGTCAGCACAGGCTATTTAGTGGCCTTGCCTTTGCCAATAAAAGGACACGAACAAGAGATCCTTTCATATCTCTTCTGGTGACAGCTGGGGCCAATCTGGCAACTCTGCTTTTCAAGCTGTAAGTGATGGAGAGTCTATCGGCAAGAAACCAATCTTCTTGCTGCTTCTTACCTGGGATGATGAATCCTAAGTTGGAGACTTAAATAAGGCAACCCTGAGACAGATGGGCTTTTGCCGCCTGACAGCTAATGGACCCTGACAGGGTGGGCTGTCTCAAGGACCTGGCAGAAAATAGGAGCATTTAGATTCTGAGCTGTTTGTGCCCATCTAAAACAGGTAGCCAGCAAAGCAAAGCTTTACTTTGCTTGGCAGTCATCACATCAGGACAGGGACCTAGATAACTGGCACCTCTCCAAGCAAACCTTGGAGGGTACTTGGCAAGGCAGTAGTCTTAGGGAATTCACCCTAGTGCATTGGGATCATTATTATTATTTATCCTGATGCTTTCCCCCCAGAAGTCTGGATATAATTCATAAAACATAATACCATTTTGGGAGTGGGTGGGTTTGGAGATGTCAAGGAAAAAGGGACTGAGGGGAAAATATATTTCAAAGTCACTAGAATATTTAAAGGTCTTTATGCAAAATGCAACACTGGGGTTAGGGCTACCTTTTATTCTGTGCCAACAATAGAAAAACTTCACCTGGACATTAATCTTCATATGCAAGGTAGTGAGTGGGGTGTTTGCTGAGGATCTCAACTTCTCAATAGAGTTTTTATTACACTGATGAATGGAACTGATGGATTTCCCTAGTGTAGATAGATGGGTGGGGGTGGGGGGGAAGGGAACTCAGAAGGGAAAAGAATGACATCTTTATTCTTACTAACCTCTAACTGAAATTTAGCAGAAAATTAAATATATATATATATATATATATATATATATATATATATATATATATATATATATATATTCTAAGGAATCTATTGGCTTCACCAGACTTCCAAAGGTGTTCTGGTTAGGACATACCTGTTTCTGGCTGGTCCCCTGGTAGTTTAGGTTTAACACTGGAACAAAAACAAGACACTCAGAGATCATTTAGCATTTAACAAAAGGAGATTTACTTAACTAGCAGGAGCGAGATACTTAATAAAGCTATCCATTGAGAACCCCTTGGATTGTTTTAGCCAAGGGATGCTCCTTTGCCTGAGTTACCCTTCCATTTTTTCATCAGCCAAGCATCCAGAAATCTGGAGGTCCTGGAGATACTCATGACTGCTTTATATTTCTTTCTTTTCTTTTTTTTTAAATTATAAGAGTATTTTATTATTTTCCAGTTATATGTAGAGATAGATTTCAGCTTTTGTTTTTATAAGATTTCTAGTTTCAAATTTTTCTCCCTCCCCCCTCCCCAAGACAGCAAGTAATCTGATATAGGTTATGTATGTACAATCACATGAGACATTTCTGCATTAGTCTTGCTGTGAAAGAAGAATCAGAGGAAAAAGGAAAAACCTCAAAAAAGAAAATAGTGTGGTTCAATCTTTATCTATATTCCACACTTCTTTTTTTTTTTTTCTGGATTTGGAGAGCCTTTTCCATCATGAGTCCTTTGGAACTATCTTGTACCATTGTATTACTGAGAAGAGTCAAGTTTATCACAGTTGATCACATAAGGATGATACTGTGTACAATTTTCTCCTGGTTCTGCTCATCTCACTCAGCATCAGTTCATGCAAATCCTTCCAGGTTTCTCTGAAATCTGCCTGCTCATCCTTAATTACAGCACAATAGTATTCCATTACATTCATATACAACTGCTTTATAGTTCTCCTCAGATGACCAGGAAGTGACATCAACAGCCTTAACTACCCTGATTCCAAAACCTCAATACCCTTTAAGGAAAAATTAGCCTGACTTTCATGGGGGAGGGGCTTAGGATATTGTTTCTAGCACAAAAGGGGTCCATGACACACAAAAAAATTAAGAATCCCATACCTAGTGCTTCTCTGGTGTGTCCACAGCAACTTTTCTTCCCCTCTTCCCTTTCTCCTTTTTATTTGAAAAGTTTTGAAGGAAGTCTTAAAGTAAGTGCTCTTTGTGTTCCATGTTAAAACCCCACTGCGACTTTTCTTGTGGTGTGAAATATCAGAGATCATTATTAAAATTTGAGGCTTGAATTTAATAGACTTTGCATCCTAGTCAGTTTGTTCTTGCTATTCATGAGGTTGGCTTATGAGAACTTCAATAATGACCAGAAATTGATCATAGAACATTAATTTCACAATTGAATGTGAAATTTTTCAATGTTGTTTTCCTTTATTGCACTTGTATAAATTGTTCTTCTGCTTCTGCTCCCTTCAATCCATTTTTTTTTTCAATCCATTTTTTTTTAAACCTCTTCCCAGGTTTCTCTGAATCTATGCCTTTGAACATTTCTTAAGGTCAGGGTGCAGTTGTATTCCATTAAATTCATAAACCATATTTTTTCAGTGATTTTTAAAAAAATCTATTTATTTTATTCTGAACTTAAGAAATAAAACAAGCATTTCCATAACATGGTAGAATAGAAAGAAAAGATGATTGCACATGAAACAGCAAATCTATTATGTGCTACTTGCTATTCTTTTAAAATATATAATAAAGTTGGGCAGCTAGGTGGCACAATGGATAGAGCACCAGCCCTGGAATCAGGAGGACCTGAGTTCAAATCTGGCCTCAAACACTTGACACTTACTAGCTGTGACCTTGGGCAAGTCACTTAACCCTCATTGCCCAATCAAAAAACAAACAAGCAAAAATATATAATAAGGTTATCTTGTAACTATTATTTTTCCTGCCCCTCTCCCCATGGCACTGTGAGACACAAATGTATATGTATGTAAAACCATTCTATGCATACTTTCATTTATCAGTTCTTTCCTTGGATGCAAATAGCATCTTCTTTCATATAGCCTTTATAGTTAATTTGGGTATTTATAATAGTCAAAGTGACTTAGTCATTCAAAGTTCTTAAAACAGTATTGCTGTTATTGTATACAGTGTTCTCTTGGTTCTGCGCATTTTACTCTTCATTCTTTCATGCAAGTTCATCCATGTTTTTCTAAGATCATTGAGCTCATCATTTCTTATAGCACAATAGTATTCCATCACAATCATATACCACAACTTGTTCAGCCATCCTGCAATTGACAGGGATCCCTGCCATTTCTAGTTTTTTGCCACCACAAAGAGAGCTGCTATAAATATTTTAGAACATATAGTTTCTTTTCCTTTTTCCCTAATCATCTTGGGAAACAGACCACTTAGTAGTGGTATTGTTGGGTCAAAGGGTATACGCAGTTTAATAACTCTTTGGGCATAATTCCAGATTGCTCTCGAAAATGGTTGGATTAACAATTCTACCAACAATGAATTAATCTCATAGTTTTTCCACATCCCCTCCATCATTTGTTCCTTTCCCCTTTAATCGTTTTAGCTAATCTGATAGATGTAAAAATGATATTTCAAGGTTGTTTTAATATGCATTTCTCTAATCAAATTTATCCATCATTTATCCATCATTTATCCATCAAAATTATCCATTTTGCACCTTACACTGCTCTCTATCTCTTGTTTATCCATAAATTGTTTGCCTATCCACAAGTCTGATAGGTAATATATTCCACATTCTTTAAATTTCTTGTAATCTCTTTCTCTTTATATCTAGGTCATACCCATTTTGATCATATCTTGATAAATGTTGTAATAGATATAGGTCTATGGCCAATTTCTACCATGCTGCTTTCCAGTTTTCTTAACAATCTTTACCAAATAAAGAATTCTTATCTCCAAAACTTAAGTTTTTACACTTGTCAAATAGAAGATTACTATGTTTATTTGCTGCTACAAATTGTATATCTACTCTGTTCCACTGATCTTCCTTTCTATTTCTTAGCCAGTCCCAGATAGTTTCGATAATTACTGCCTTATAGTATAGTTTAAGATCTGGTACTGCTAAACTTCCCACCTTTATATTTTGTTTCATTAGTCCCTTTGATATTCTTGCCTTTTTGTTCTTCTAAATGAATTTTGTTATTATTTTTTTCTAATTCCGTTAGATTTTTTTTTTTTTGGTAATTTAATTGGGATGGCATTCTAGATATAAATTAGTTTAGGTAAAATTGTCCTTTCATTACATTTTGTAGAAACTTAGGACATTGTAAAATTAGTAGAATAATATCTGATACAAAGTAAGGATATAGAGCCTGAGTCTGTTTCAAGATTTGTTAAATCCTTATTACATTTTATAACTGATAATTATTAAGTTAAAGGAAGTTTGAATAGAAATGGGTTAAAAAATCAAAGAAGGGATTAAGTGGTCATAAGATCATAATTTTATAGCTAGAAGGGACTTAAGAAGTCATCTACTCCAGGGAAGTTAGACTCATAGCCTATGGGCTGCATATTTATTCACTTAGAAAACTACAAATTAACATCATCTATGTTGTATTATAATTTTATTTAGCTTGTTTAAATTTTTCCCAATTACTTTTTTTTCTTTTTTTGGTGAGGCAATTGGGGTTAAGTGACTTGCCCAGGGTCACACAGCTAGTAACTGTCAAGTGTCTGAGGCCGGTTTTGAACTCAGGTCCTCCTGAATCTAGGGCTGGCACTTTATCCACTTCTCCACTTAGCTGCCCCTTCCCAGCTACATTTTAATCTGCTTCTGGCACATTTGGAAGTTTTCAACTTGTGAGACTGATACCTATGATCTTGTCCAAACTTCTCATTTTATATAGAAAGGAATAGAGGAGTGACTTCCCTAAGCTTAAGTGGATAAATTAGGATTTGAGCCCAGGTCCTCAGGAAACAAGGTCATGAGCTATAGTAACACAAACTAAGGGAAAATATCACTTCCTTCTTTTTACTACTATGAAACTTTGGCTTCCTTCCTTGTTTTTTAGCCCATGGATAATCTCAGTAGGTGTATATGTGCATTAGTCCGAGTTTAGTAGTTGTGCAGTCTCTGCATGTACATATAGTTGCCATGGAAATGTTAGACAATCAGTTTTGTTTCCTCTGTTTCACTGACTAGCCAATCTGCTACTCAGTGGCAGCACAGTTCCCAAGTGTGGGGGCCAAAAAATTCATATTTTCATGATAGCTTTTGCTAGGATTGGATGGTAAACACAATAGATTTGAAACACCCTTGCTTGTTACTTAAAATGCAGTGAACTCTTTGTTTACCAAAGCTAAGTTCAAAAATACTTGGATTTAGCTATCAGAATGTGTTCATTCCAATAGTAGAAAAAAATAGATATTGTTTAGGGCTCTAAGTTGGTTGTCACATCTGACTGATCCTGTGACCTACTCTGAAGGAGTGGAATATGCTCTCAGACAGGATGTTCATAGTGGAAAAGGGAATGACGGGAGTCCTAGTAATCATTTTCTGAAGGTTTCAACTCCTGCTTTTTTCTTGCTTATATTTTATAAGACATAATTAAGCCTTTAGTTTTTTAACTGTTAATATGATTGTGACCCCCCCCCACACACACCCTAAAAAAGGTAAAATAAACCTATAGAAAAGAAACCATTTTGAGGATACTTTAAACATTGACTTTATAGAAAATTAAAGGTTTATCTATAATTTTTGAGGTTTGATTATAAAGAAATATTTTTTAAAAAGATAACAGAATCATAGGATCTTATAGTATGAGCTGGAAGGGATCTTAATAAAGGTCCCTGCCCTTAAACATTAGACTTTCATTTGGAATAGCCTTCAGAGCCTTTTGAAACCTAATAAGAAAATACCTTGCTCTGAAGCCACCTCATTTAAAACTGGGAAATCAGATTACCTATCTGGCTCATCCTATATTTATTTTATTTACCATACCTGGCCACAAATTAGGCTACTAAAAAAAAGAAAAATTGCAGCCATTCTCAAAGGATAAACTTTGTTACCAGTCATAATGTTTTATTTTTCTTTCTTTTTTGGGGGGGGGGTGGGGGAGCAGGGCAATGAGGGTTAAGTGACTTGTCCAGGGTCACACAGATGGTGTCAACTGTCTGAGGTCAGATTTGAACTCAGGTCCTCCTGAATCCAGGGCCAATGCTTTATCCACTGCGCCACCTAGCTGCCCCCCCGCCACCCCCCTCCCCAGTCATAATATTTAAAAGAATGTTATACAGGCCCAGAAAATTTTTTTTAGAAGAATAGTTCCTTTAGAAATAACAGCCATAGCACCAGCCCTGGATTCAGGAGGACCTGAGTTCAAATGCGACCTGAGATACTTGACACTAGCTGTGTGAACCTGGGCAAGTCACTTAACCTCAATTGCCTCGCCAAAAAAAAAAAGAAAAGAAAAGAAATACACCCATTGTAGAACTTACTTGCTTTTCCCCTGTAGACTCCATGAGTGGAGAGTCCTGGAGGTTTTCTCAGGTGTTTGTGTGCAGCATGTAGATATATATCCCTGGGCATTATTAAAAAAAAAAAATTGCTTAATTTTTTGCTTTTTACATTTTTTTCATTTTACATAACTTTTAAAAATAAAATATTTCTTGATGTCTTTTTACATTATTTTATATTGTAGAAGAATTATATAATATATAATTATTATCCCCAGTAGTTTCCCTCTCCCCCAAAAGTGTCATTCTATAAAACTAATAATATTTTTTAAGGACAAAAAGAAGAGGAAAAAAATCAGTGCAACAATCAATACGTTGAAAAGGTCTGAAAACATACAATGTGCAATACCTATGGACCTTCCACCTCCACAAAGGGGTAGGTTGGGAATATCTTCATATCTCTTCTTTTGAATCATGTTTGATAATTATAGTCATGCTACATTCACTTAATATTATTTGAATCAGCCAAGATCCACCTTCTCACCCTCCCACCTCAAATTCTACCTTTTCATTTGAAGAATAAAAACAAAACATATGTATGTCATTTCCACCCCCCCATTTACAAAAATATTTTTAACTTTTTTTTTTTATCAGTTGCTTAATTTCTTCCAGGAATTCTTATTGAATTTGTCTCCAAGTTGTATTTTTCTCTGAAGAATTACTTGTCAGTGTTTTGGAGTAATTCTCTTCTGCATTTGTGTTAATTATGGTGTGGTTCTTTTTTTATTCACCCATTCTTTGGGCTTGATATTAGGGCTGGGCTCTGCAATACTTCTGGAGGAAGGTCTGGGCTGGTCCTGTTGATTTCTTGAGGGTACTAACTGTTGTGTTATCCCAGGATCTCAGGTACAGGTTGGAGTTTGATTCAGGGCAAATGTCTATTTGCTCCTTCCCCTAGTCTAAGTTCCTAACCTGGGTTTGGTTCTATATAAGAGTAGATTACTACTAGACTTTACCCCTTTCATCTAGCTGTTGGTTGAAAAAGTGGCAACATTATAGTGTACCCTTTGGTCTGAGTGTCTGTCTTGGTTATTCCTTTGCTGGTAGTGATTCCCTGACTTGAGCTTGGGATCTGAGCCACACCACTACTGTTTTTGTCTTCTGTTCTTTATTTCTCTTAACGTTGCCCAGGACCTCCCCATGGGATAAACATCACTACTCTGTGCAGGATCCTTCTCACTTAAACCAGGACTGAGTAGTGGGCAACAAAGCTGTCATTTGGCAGCCTCTCCCACGTTTCTGGAGTGCTCTTTCTCTGATCCTATCCCCAGTGTCTGCAGACCTCTCTGTCTCCCTATGCCAACCTTGGCCAGACAAAGGACTGATGACTTTTTCTGGATATCTCCACTAGGATTTGGTCTGGTGCATTTTATAGATGTTTGGAGAAGTTGTAGATGGGAGCTCAGCTGCATTGCTTCCTTCTATTCCCATCACTTTAATTTTCTTTTTTTTTTTCTTTTCTTTTCTTTTCTTTTTTTTTTTTTTTTTAGTGAGGCAGTTGGGGTTAAGTGACTTGCCCAGGGTCGCACAGCTAGTAAGTATTAAGTGTCTGAGGCCAGATCTGAACTCAGGTACTCCTGACTCCAGGGCCGGTGCTCTATCCACTGTGCCATCTAGCTGCCCCCATCACTTTAATTTTCAAATATATCCCTCCTCTTCACTTTACCCAGAGAACTAACCCTTATAACAAAGAATAAAAAAGAAAAAGGGGGTAGGGGAATCAATTGAGCAAAACTAATTCATATGTCAGCCAAGTCCAGACGGTGTTCTTTAACCATAGTCAGTCCCTGATCTCTGCAGGGAAACAAGGTATATTTTCTATTTAAAAAAAATTTTATTTTATTTCTTTCAATGAATGAAAATATACTCGTCCCTCTCATCCCCCCTCCATTGAAAAAGAAAGAAAAACAAAACTATTGTAACAAATATACATGGTCAAGCAAAGCAAATTCCTGTGTCGATCATTTATACAAAAAAATCTATCAGTATCCTGAGTCTATCACCTTTCTGTTGTGGGGATGTTAACATGTTTTATAATGAGTTATTTGTAATTTTGGGTTGTTTTATTGATTAGATTTCTTACATCTTTCAAAGTTATTTGTCTTTATACTGTTGTTCCTATAAAAAATTGTTTTCCTGGTTTTGCGCACTTTACTCTGAATCAGTTGATACAATCAATCAATAAACATTTATTAAGTTACTAATAGTGCCAGACACTGTGCAAGATGCTAGGGATACAAAAAGAGGCAAGAGTCCTTCCCCTCAAAGAGCTTATAATCTAATGGGGGAACAACAGACAAACAAATACAAACAAGCTACATATAGGATATCTTTCTATGTTTCTCTGAAATAACCCCTTTGGTCATTTCTTTGTTTTTTTAAAATGTCTTTATTTTTTTCAATTACATGTAAAAACAATTTTTAACATTCTTTTAAAATAATTTCTGAGTTTCAAATTCCCTCTTTCACTTCCCCCCTCCTTAAGAAGGCAAGCATTTTGATATAGATTATACATGTGCAGTCATGTAAAACATATTTCCATGTGAGCCATGTTGCAAAAGAGAACAAAGACCAAAAACCAAGAAAAATAAGGAAAGTTTAAAAATTCTGATCTGAATTCAGACTCCATCAATTTTTTCTTGGAGGTGGATAACATTTTTCATCATAAGTCCTTCAGAATTATCTTGTATCATTTTATTGCTGAGAACAGCTAAGTCATTCATAGTTTCTTTTTTGGGGGGGGCAGGGCACTGAGGGTTAAGTGACTTGCCCAGGGTCACACAGTTAGTAAGTGTCAAGTGTTTGAGGCTGGATCTGAACTCAGGTCCTCCTGAATCCAAGGCCAGTGCTTTATCCACTGTGCCACCTAGCTGCCTCTAAGTCATTCATAGCTGAACATCTTTCAGTATTGCTGTTACTGTGTACAGTGTTCTCCTGGCTCTACTGACTTCACTTTGCATCAGTTCATACAAGGTTGAAAGCATCCTGCTCATCATTTCTTATAGCACAATAGTATTCCATCAGTATAGCTAATGTGACAGATGAGAGGTGGTATAGCCTAATAATATTTCATCTCACTCATATACCATAATCTGTTCAGGCATTCCCCAATGTATGGGTACCCCTTTAGTTTACAGTTTTTTGACACTATCTCTCTCATATCCTTAGTTACAAGATTTATCCTTATAATTTCAGTGTACAGTTTTTTGTTGTTCCTTCCATTTATATAATTACAGTCCTTATGTATATTGTTTTTCTGGTCCTAACTTCATTTGCTTCAGTTCATTTAAGTCTAGATTGTCAGCTCTTTGAGGGTAGAGACTGTCTTCTGTCCCCTTTTATATTCCCAGTAGTTACCACAGTGCCTGACACTAGATGTTTAAGAAAAGTTTATTAAATGAAAGTTTTCTCTTTTGCTGAATTCATGTTCATTGTTTCTTTTTAATGCTTCATTTTTAGCATAGAACTCAAAATGCAAATCTCAGTTTTTCAAGACCACATCATTTTCACCTCACCAAAAGCATCATTTTCTCGGTATTCTGGTCCTCTTAGCCTTTGTCTTTGATATACTTCATTCACGGCAAGAATATTTGCCTACAGTGGAGTTGTGCCTAAATTATTGCCTTAATCACCTCAAGACATCCTTTAAACACAATGATCATTCCCATTTAAGCTGCATTCAATTGATAGATTCAGCACACATAAACTACATTATATGGTACTGACAACTCATAGGAGAAATGTACACTATCCCTGTAAAATTTTTTTTTAAGGTTTTTAACCTTACTATTCACCTTAGGCAACATGACTTAGCTAATGTGAAAAAAAAAATCCCACATTGTTTTAGATTTATGGTACTGACTGAAACTATATAGACTAAAAAAAACCATACAAAACTATATAGACTCTGATACCTTTAAATTCATTACTAAGTTCAACCAACCTAACAGTTGCACAAAGGTTTGTTTTTTGTTTGTTTGTTTGTTTGTTTTTGGTATGGAGCAATGAGGGTTAAGTGACTTGCCCAGGGTCACACAGCTAGTAAGTGTCAAGTGTCTGAGGCCGGATTTGAACTCAGGTCCTCCTGACTCTAGGGCCACTGCACCACCTAGCTGCCCCCTAAAATATATATATTTTTTAACATAACCTTCCAAAGTATTTCATTAAAAAAAAAACACCAGAAATTAATCATATTAATTCTGTGACAATACTCTTCCAGAATTTGTCTATTTCCTTAATATTAAGTAGAGATCTGTATGAGAAGCTCAATTCTCCAGGACAACTGAGTTTACTCTGGTAATACTACTAGTGATTCTATGAATTATAGATTCCTTTAAACATTGTCCATAACATTTGCAACTCATAGTCATGCAGATCTTAATGAATTGCCTAAATTGCCATTTTAAAAAAAACGTTGGATGGGGAATTAGGAGAAAAAGAATACTCTGAAGAAAAGAGGAAAAGATGTAAAAAAGAATATCTCCTAAGTGACAAAGGAACATGAAGTGAGCTAGCAGAAGAAAGGGGAAGTTTGGGAGAAATTCTAATAATAACTTTACTGGAAATCATAAGATCTAGATAATTCTTGTGTTGTACTTATTGGTGTTTCTTAGGCATCTAAGGAATTTGACTCACTATAAAAGCTTGGGAAGATACTGGAAAGCTGTATGCCTCAGTTTCTTTATCTGCAAGATAATACATCTCTTGCCTTACTCAGAGAACAACAAAAAGTATCAAATGAAAGGATGAGTTAGAAGTAGAATAGTTTATCATTTCCTTCTCCAGTCACTTGTTATATTTGAGCTCCTAAGATTTCTTAGGATAAATCTTAGTGCTGGGCATTAGGAACAGAGGAGAGAACTTAGTGGAACTCATCTCCCTAGTAAATATGGGACCTTTGTCCTAAACTACAGCTCTAATAAATAGTCAAAGACAATTTAATGTTAGGATCAGCGATTTTTCTAGGGATGTATAGAAAGCAAAGGCTCTGTTGAAAAAAATGAAAATGAAATTCTGTACTAGTTTCCTTTAGGCAACTAATGTAACATTTTTCTTGAGTTTGATATTTAAACATTCCCCCTTTAAAAAAAGTTAATTTATGCAGTATTCAAGTGATTTATTATTGACATTAAATAATGTTATATTTGGAATTATTTTAATGTTTTAAATGACCATACAAATACATTATCAGTTATTCTTTCCATCCATGTCCATTGTTCTTGGTTGAAAGCAGCATTGTACTGTTGAAAGTGCTGAATTTGGAGTTTATCAAATAACCGAGGATTTTAAAAATGTTTACTCTAGGTGGCACAGTGGATAGAGATCTGCGCTTGGAGTCAGGAAAACCTGAGTTCAAATCCCGCCTCAGACACTTATTAGCTGTGTGACCCTGGGCAAGTCACTTAATGTCTATTTGCCTCAATTTCCTCATATGTCAAATGAGCTGAAGAAGGAAATGGCAAACCACTCCAGTAATCTTTGCCAAGAAAACCCCAAATGGGGTCATGAAGAGTTGACATGACTTAAAAACAAAAACAATGACACAGATGCCATAAAGAATATCAGATATATGCCAAAATTGGTACTTGATGAACTTGTGGCAGAATAAAATTATCAGAGTTGAAAGTGGTAAAGAAAATAATTACTTAATAAATATTTTTTGGGAAAATTGGATAGCAACATGGAGGGAAAAAATAGGTCCTTTTCTCATGTACTAGGTTGAAGGTAGGTAACAGATTGGAATAACAAAAAGTAGAAGGTAAACTAGGAGTAGCAGTCAGGCAAAACCTATTTATCACTTCCTAGAATATTCTTAAAATGCACAAAATAAAATAACATAGGATTATAAAAGAAACCAATTACATTGAAAAACAATAATAATTTAAAAAATAGATTCAAAATTAAGAACTCGTGGAGAAGAGGTTAGGTCGTTCACTTGTCCATGTTTTAGAAGGCTTTTGGGATTTCCCCCCAAGGTTCTGTGACTTGATCTGAGGTTTGGTGAATTGGGGTTAGTATTTTTTGTATAGGTGCTCATTAAAGAAGCTGGACAACACAGTTAGGTCCTGATTAGTGTGAATAACCAAACCCCTGAAATGATCTCATTGAGTCTTGCACTGCCTCTTTCCATTTGGCTGGAACTAGTTATCAAATTTTTCATAATTATACCTTCAAATAGTAACAATTTGAATCACTTCAAGTGATTCATTATTTACACTAATTGGGATCTACCGGTAATTTCTTTTTTACTATTATGCTTTTTCTGTGATTTTAGATCAATGTGATTTTATTAGTAAAATGTATTATCTAGCCTTCCATATTTCTCTATCAGTATTGTTTTATATTTGAATATTTGGAAAGAGTTGTCCAGGGACCCAACTATAGCAGTTTACTTTTTTGTAAAGTAATTTTTTATAACTTGCCATTATTTCTTCCTTTGAGATTCGTCAATTTAAGTTATCTTTTCTTTGGTCTAAATTAATAAAACAGTCTTGTAAATAATCATCCAATTCATCAAAGTTCTCTAACTCATTAGTGTGTAAATATATTTGATATTTCACTTTTTCTAATCTACCATGGAACCTGTATATCCCATAGCACTCAATATTTTTTTGCTTAGATCTGGGCTCTGATTCCTGGACTTTGGGCTTTACAGTTCCAAGGTTTGTTGGGGTTTTTTTAGATAATAGAAAAGGAAGAAAATGATCAAAGCAAGGTTGAAAGAGGAAACAAACAAATAAATCAAATAGAACAAAAAATGAACATAAAACATAAAACTGATTTTTTTCAAGAAGCTATAAAATCAGTTTAAATCAAGCAATTATCAACAATTAAAAATAGAAACAATCATCAAATATAAAAAGGAAAATATCAGAATATCAAATATATTTACACACTAATGAGTTAGAGAACTTTGATGAATTGGGTGATTATTTACAAGACTATATTGAATTGTGAAAACAATACTTCATGCTAATATGTTGGAAATACTGTAGAAGAGATTGTTTCATTTGTTGGCCTTTTATGAAATTTAATGTCATTCCAGTCCTAAGATTCTCTGTTAATTTTAGATTGTGATAATTTTGTGGATGCTTAATTTCAAATTTTGTTCTACATCTATTATAACCTCTTGATTACAAGCTTCTTAATAATAATCTTTCAGTTTAGCTTTTTGATCACTGTATTGTACAAAGTGCTGCAATATTTTTCTTTCTCTTTAAAGACTTCATTGAACAAGTCACTCAAAACCAATATGGTGGGATTTTATCAGAAGGCAGCTTTGAGGTCTGCAAACTCTTGTGTTTCCCTGCTGTTTTCTTGAATGGAAAAGTTATCACAGTGTACTTGGGTTATAATGTTTGTAATTTTAGTCATAAGTCAAATATATACATCACCTTGAGTGCCTGTTATATAGTCATTGCTGTGACAAGTTATTCATTTATATATCTATATCTATATCTATATATAGTTTCAGGGAGGAGAAGGAATGGGAATCCTTCCTGACAAAGTTTGCTTTTGCTGCAAGGTTGGGTATATTGGCATAAGTTTTAGAGGACAGAATGAGAAGCCCAAGGCAACTCATGAAAGCTGTTTCTTCCTGCTTCCTGCTTCCTCCTCCTCCTCTTTCTCCTCTTCTTCTTCTCTTTTCTTTCTTTGCTCTCTCCTCTTCCCTCTCCTTATCTCTCTGTCTCTCTGTGTCTGTGCATATATGCTCTCTCTCACTCACTGTGTGTATGTGTTCTCTCTCACTCACTTTTTCAACTTATTGAGGGGTAACCTTGAAGGACAAAAGTGTTGCCAAGGCATCAAAGTCCAACAGGAAGTCTGATATAGTGTGTGTGTGTGTGTGTGTGTGTGTGTGTGTGTGTGTATGTTAAAGGAGAGGAGTGGTAGTACCATTTGTTTCACCCCTCTGATGGACAGTTTTATGGGCTAATTGCTTCTATGTCAGGGCTTTTTTTTTTTAAATACCAGTTGAACCACTTCCTTCTCTTCCCTCCCTTTCTTCTTGAGTCACTGCCAAGCTTTAGCCTCCTCATCTTCTCCTTCCCTAACCATAATCTTTTTTGTTGTTCTTTTTGAGAGGGTCAGGCTACAAGCACTGTAGATCCAGCCTGTTATATATGCTCTTAAGGAGACAGGCAATAAAAGGTCACAATGTCTTAGTGGAATTTAATTTTTCTGTAAGGATACTGGTGAGGAGGGCATATTGCTTGTAGCTTAGAAAATGAAATACCAATATCCCAGATGGAAGAACATTTATTGTTTTAGAATTTCCAAAGTTTCCAACAGTCTTCATTTTCAAGATATGTTTCTACATAATAGCCATTTAGTGAAAAATCTATGTGAGCAAAAGTCACAGTGGTTTTATGTATTAAAAATGAAGAGATATTTAAACTATTGTTCCTATGCTGTGTATATAAAAGGAAAAATTTTGCTTCTGAAATGTAACTGGCCTTAATATGATTTAAGATTTCCATAGTTGTGTTTGTTTTTTAAGGACATATATACCAATGTGTAGGTATATTTAAAAAGAAATTAAAAATCATGTATTATATACAAAACAATATTTTCAGAGCAGTTTTATTTTTTATTTGTTAAAACCAACATTTCTTTTTTTCTTTCTTTCTTTTTTTTTTTTTTGGTACGGGGCAATGAGGGTTAAGTAACTTGCCCAGGGTCACACAGCTAGTAAGTATAAAGTGTCTGAGGCTGAATTTGAACTCAGGTCCTCCTGACTCCAGGGCCGGTGCTCTATTCACGGTGCCACCTAGCTTCCCCCCATTTCTTTTTTCTATAAGTTTTTTATTCTTAAAATTTTTATTTTCAGTTTCAAATTCTCTCTCTACCCCCTACCCCCAAAATAGACCAAGAAATAAGATACCTGTTATACATATGAAGTCAGGCAAAGCATATTTTCACATTAGTCATGTTGCAAAAAAAAAAAAGACAAGAAAAATAAAGTGAAAAAATATTCTTTAATCTATGTTCAGAGTTCATAAGTTCTCTCTGGAAGTGAATAGCATTTTTCATCTTGGCATATATTTCTTATGATCAAGATGCTAGAATTACAGTTAGTGAAATTCCACAATTGTTGAGCATTTATTAAGCACCTAAAGTGTATAAGACACTGCTAGGCCCTGAAGATACACAGTGAAGGGTAAAATAGTTTTTGCTTCCAGAGGCTTTTGTGCTTTAGGGGAACATAAATGTACTCACATATAAGAAAATGCAGAATAGTTATAGAATAAATAGAAAGTGATTTTTTTTTTTGAAAGGGGAAGGCACTTGCAGGAGCTCAGTAAAGAAATGTTGGTGTCTCTTGAGCTGAGTCTTGAAGAAAACTAGGAATTTCTAAGAAGCAGAGGTGAGGAAGTAGGAGAGAGCATTCCAGGCATGATGAGCAGGCCCATATGGTAGATAGAAAGAAATGGACAGCCATAAGGCCAGTTTGTCTGTACTTTAGGGTTTGTAGAGGGTAGTAATGAATAGGAAGGCTAGAAAGGTAGGAAGTTGCCCAGTTGTGAAGACTTTATAATGTCAAGCTGCTTTATTTTAGTCACAGAGGTAAGAGGGAGCCATTGAAATTTGAGTAGGGAAGTTACATGTTCAGATCTTGAACTTTTGGAAAATCATTTTGGCAGCTTTGGGGAGCATGGTTTGGGATTGGGAGGGATTTGGGACAGGAAGACCAATTTCTTGTTGTTCTTTCAGTTGTTTCTGACTGTAACCCCTTTGTGGCTTCCTTGGCAAAGATACTAGAGTGGTTTTCCATTTCCTTCCCCAAGTCATTTTACAGATGAGGAAACTGAAGCAAGCAGGGTGAAGTGACTTGCCCAGGGTCACCCAGCTAGTAATTGTCTGAGCCCAGGTTTGAACTCAGTAAGATGAGTCTTCCTGACTCCAGGTCTGGCACTCTATTCACTTCAACATCTAGGAGCCCAAAGACCAGTTAGGAAGAAGATTCTCATCATCTCCATGAGAGGTAATGAGGACTTGAGCTATGGTGATGACTGTAAATGGGGAGAAAGCTATGGATGGTCAGACAGCAACTCAGTTGCAAAAGGAGTAGATATGTGGAGTGAGTGGGCTGAGGAGAACAGGAAGGTAAACCTGGGTGACTAGAAGAATGGCACTACCTTCACTAGAAACAGGGGACCTTCTCCTGTGCATAATGCACCCTGAGAGACACTGGGAAATAGAAATATGGAAAATGAGAGTTCCTGCACTCAAGGAGCTTAGGGTGACATATTTTTTTGTTTTGTTTTGTTTTGTTTTTTGGTAAGGCACTTGGGGTTAAGTGACTTGCCCAGGATCACATAGCTAGTAAGTGTCAAGGGTCTGAATCCGGATTTGAACTCAGGTCCTACTGAATCCAGGGCTGGTGCTCTATCCACTGTGCCACCTAGCTGCCCCTTAGGGTGACATATTATTATAATAATTTTTTTTTTTTTTGGTGAGGCAATTGAGGTTAAGTGACTTGCCCAGGGTCACACAGCTAGTAAGTGTTAAGTGTCTGAGGCTGGATTTGAACTCAAGTCCTCCTGACTCCAGGGCTGGTGCTCCATCCACTGAGCCACCTAGCTGCCCCTGTGACATGATATTATTATTATTATTTTTTTCTTTGTGACATGATATTATTAAAGTTACTTGGAAGCCAGGAGGCACAGATAAGGAGAGAGACAATTCCAGCCAGGGAAAATGCTTGGAGTGGAAAGGGAGAGCATCTGATTTGGAGAACAGCAGGGAAGCTACTGAATCCAAAGGTACCACATTTAGGGGAGTAAGGTGTAAGAAGACTGGCAAGGTGGTGGGCAGTTGGGTTAAGAAAGGCTTTGAGGGGCAGCTAGGTGGCACAGCGAATAAAGCACCAGCCCTGGATTCAGGAGGACCTGAGTTCAAATCCCACCTCAGACACTTGACACTTAACTAGCTCTGTGACCCTGGGCAAGTCACTTAACCCTCATTGCCCCCCCCAACAAAAAAAAGGGCTTTGAAGGCTAAAAGGAATATTTCATATTTTAGCCTGTATTAAAGCATGAACCATGGGAGTTTGAATATGGGAGTGATATGGTCTGACTTTAGGAAAATCACTTTGATGGTTTAATGGAGGATGGACTGGAGTGGGGAGAGATTCCTAGCAGACAGACCTACCAGCCGGCTATTACAATAGTACAGGTGCAAAATAATAAGGGACTGTACTGGAGTTGTGGCAGTGTCAGAGGAGAGAAAGAGGCCATATTCCTGACATGTTGCAAAGGTAAAATCAACAGTCATTGGCAATAGATTGGATGTGTGTGTGTGTGTGTGTGTGTGTGTGTGTGTGTGTGTGGTGAGAAATAGTGAGGAGTCCAGTAGGAATACTACTAGGTTGTGAGCCTGAGGGATAAGGAGCATGACGTTGCCTACTACAGTAATTGGGAAGGTAGGAGGGGGCAGGGACTTAGGGGAAAAGATAATGAATTCCGTTTTGGACGTGTTGAGTTTTAAATGTTTACTGGATATTTGGTTTGAGAAATCTGAAAGACTGCTTGAGACTTGGGATTAGAGGTCAGCAGAGAGATTGAAGCAGGATACATGGATTTGAGAGTCATCAGCATGGAGATAGTAATGAAATCCACTAGAGCTAATGAGCTCACTAAGGGAAGTAGTATAGAGAGGTAAGCAAAGCTTATTCTGCTATAGCATTGAAAGTTTACAAAGTGCTTTGCATATATTATTTGATTTGAGCCTTAGAATCACCTTGAGAGAGATGTGCTATCACTTCCCTCAATTTCCAGCTGAAGAAATTGAGACCATGGGAGGGCATATTCTTTCTTTCTTTCTTTCTTTCTTTCTTTCTTTCTTTCTTTCTTTCTTTCTTTCTTTCTTTCTTTCTTTCTTTCTTTCTTTCTTTCTTTCTTTCCTTCTTTCCTTCTTTCCTTCTTTCCTTCTTTCCTTCTTTCCTTCTTTCCTTCTTTCCTTCTTTCCTTCTTTCCTTCTTTCCTTCTTTCCTTCTTTCCTTCTTTCCTTCTTTCCTTCTTTCTTTCTTTCTTTCTTTCTTTCTTTCTTTCTTTCTTTCTTTCTTTCTTTCTTTCTTTCTTTCTTTCTTTCTTTCTTTGGCAATTGGGGTTAAGTGACTTGCCCAGGGTCACACAGCTAGTAAGTGTCAAATGTCTGAGGCCAGATTTGAACTCAGGTCCTCCTGAATCTGGGGCCGGTGCTCTATCCACTGTGCCACCTAGCTGCCCCTGGGAGGGCATATTCTAACACAGCTTGCAGTCTGAACATGGGTCTTTCACATTTCAAGGTCATCATTTTATCCACAATGTCACCTAGCTGCAGCAGAAGAAGAGGGGAGGGAAAAAAAAGACCATTTTCTAAAGACCTGACAATTGATGAGATGTGGAAGGATAGAAAATATCCAAGAATTATTTTGAGAACAACTCTGAGGTACCACCTAACACCTATCAGATTGGCTAAAATGACAAAAAAGGAAAATAATAAATGTTGGAGAAGCTGTGGGAAAATTGGAACACTAATCCATTGTTGGTGGAGCTGTGAACTGATCCAACCATTCTGGAGAGCAATTTGGAATTATGCCCAAAGGGCGATAAAGCTGCGCATACCCTTTGACCCAGCAATACCACTTTTGGGTCTTTTTCCCAAAGAAATCATGGAAAGGGGAAAGGGACCCACATGTACAAAAATATTTATAGCTGCTCTTTACGTGGTGGCAAGGAATTGGAAGTTGAGGGGGTGCCCATCAATTGGGGAATGGCTGGACAAGTTGTGGTATATGAATACAATGGAATACTATTGTGCTGTAAGAAATGATGAGCAGGAGGAGTTCAGAGAAACCTGGAGGGTCTTGCGTGAGCTGAGCAGAACCAGAAGAACATTGTACACAGTATCATCAACATTGAGTGCTGATCTACTGTGATGGACTATATTCTTCTCACCAATGCAATGGCACAGAAGAGTTCCAGGGAACTTGTGATGGAAGAGGATCTCCAAATCCAAGAAAAAAAAAAAAAGAACTGTGGAGTATAGATGCTGAATGAACCATACTATTTCTTTTGTTTTTGATGCTGTTGTTTTTTTTCTAATTTGAGGTTTTTCATCATTGCTCTGATTTTTTTCTCTTATAACATGACTAATGCAGAAATTTGTTTAATGTTATTATGTATGTATATATATATATATATATATATATATGTATATATATAACCTATATCAGATTACCTGCTGTCTAGGGGAGGGGGGAGGGAGGGGAGGGAGGGAGAAAAATCTGAAATTGTAAAGCTTGTATAAACAAAAGTTGAGAACTATCTTTACATGTAACGGAAAAAAAATAAAAAAACTTTATTAATTAAAAAAAAAAGAATTATTTTGAGGTTTTAAACCTGGGTGACAAGGAGCAAAGTGGTGTTATCAGTGAAAATAGGGATATTAGGATTGCAGGTATGTTCTGATGAGGCAGGAGATGAGTTCAATTTGGGGTATTTTGAGAATAAATGAATTTTTTTCTATGCACTCTTCATGTTTTGGATATCTGGAAATAGTCACAATGCTGCCTTCTTCTAGCTACAGTTCATAGACAGTTCTTGCTTTCCATAAATGGACCTTTCCATTCTGCAGATTTCTATGCAAAGCTCTGTTTATATAATGTGAATTTGTCCCATCCGCCCAACTTTACTTAGCCTCTGTAACAAAGGCATACACAAAATAATGCTTTTACACAAGTCACAAAATGTAAGAAAATGCAGCAGACATATTAAATACATGATAGACAGAATTATGAAATGAAAAGTAAAGTTAATGATAAAGCATGCACAGTACTGTACAATAAAGTTAACATAGGTGTGAAGTATATTGCACCTTCTCCATCCACTGCACTTAGCCTCTATCACTGGTGGTTGGCTCCGAAACTTTTTTTTATGAAGTTATCGAGAGAGTTGTTTGGACAGTGACTCTCTTTTTCCCCTTCATATATCTGACAATAGCAAGAAATATTATTTTCAACTAATCTTTGAACTTTAAAAAATCTTGAAGTTTTTGGATCCATCTTTTTGATACAAGAAAAAAAAAGTCTACTCAAATGATGAAATGCTTCTGCCAGCTGATTCTTTGTGAACCTCACAAATACAGGGTTGGGGAGGCATGGCCAGGGAAGCAGCTCCTTTGTAAAAGATTTGGTGGTGTTAGGGACCTGTAGGCTGATTAATGTGTTCACAGTGTGACAAGAGACAAAAGAAAAAAAAAAAAGGTGATGCTACCTTTGGTTGCACTGAGATGCATAGTGTACACAACAAGCAACATAATAAATAATTTTACGATCATCTGTCCTAGTCAGGAGGAATCTGACATGCTGTTTTTAGTTGTAACTATCATGTTTTAGGAAATACATAAACATGTTGGAGCACATTTGGAAGAAGGCAACCAAGATTGTGAGGTGACTAGAGGATGCTTCATATAAGGAAAGAAAAGGGGCTTTTTAGCCTGCAGAGTTATGGTAGTTGCCTTCAAATATTGAAGACTGATTATGGGAGATGGATTGGACTCATTCTTTTTGGCCTTGGAGGGCAGAACTGGGAGCAATAGTGAAAACTGGGAGAGACAGATTTAGACTTGATATAAGGAAAAACTTGCCAAAAAAATGAGAACTATCCAAAATGTAGATTATATTGCTTTGAGAGGTACTGGGTTACTTCTCATTGAAGGTTATCAAGCTGAATTGTCATGTATGTCTCATGTCTAATTATAACCAAAGAAAACTGGCAGCCCCTAAATCCTTGTTTAGTCTGACTAAACAAGGATTCCTGCTGGCAGGAAGAGGTTTTTGATGCCTTCAGGGAGACAAGAGATACATCCCTGATTCAGTGTGGGCTGTGAGTAGCAAGGGATGAAGAGATATGGATACTGATCTCATTTGGGAGGCTTATGTGTACAAGGAAGATTAATCATTATTGATATTGCTCATCAGGCAAGTGCACGTTTCCATTAAGCAGAGTAGCATAATTTTATATTCATATCCTTAGGTCTACTTAGATAAGGTCTTAAGGCAGATGCTAGCTGAGGGGCTGGCAGGACCAGCTTTCCAAAGGGTGATTGTGGTCCCATGAAACTGATGCTGACATTTACAACACTTATAGGTGAAGTGCCCATGCTTTGCTTTTTGCTTGCTATACATGGTCATGTCACATACGGCCACTGATTCCTGCCTCCCCCCGCCCCCCAACTCCCAATATTTACATATAAGTGATCATAAACTTTCAAAGTGTGAATTCTCAGAAAATCGTCTCTTCTTCTTTTGTGTCCCCTCATGCTATCCTAGCTGTGATAGTGTTTAATTCAGTGGATACTGGATTGATAGTTACACTCCTATTGTAAGGGGCTAAAATTCTAGCCAGTCTGTCTGAAATATCTAATGAGTGGCTGCCAATAAATTATAAGCTTTAGCAAGAGTTAGACTTTTAAGCATTTATTAAGGAGAATAAGAATTTGGTGAAGAGAGAGAAAGAGGCCTAGATTCAGCCATCCATCTCAGGAAGCCTGCATTTCTGCTCCACTCTCCATCAGAGTCCTGACAAAAGAGAGCCAGCTTCGCCCCTTCTTCCTCCTACCAGCCTCCTGTGAAACTGGGAACATCCCGTCCACATGCACACACAGCTCCAAGCTAATTGGCTGGTAGCTTTGATAGACAGTACCCACGAGCAAATGTCACTTCCTGACATCAAGTAAAAGCCATGGTGGCGTCACTCCAATTGTTTCACTATTATACAGTTGGGGTTATATTTCATTAGTTCTAATTGTAAGGCACTCAGAGATACTCTCTAGCACTCTAATCTTTTGCCAACATTTTACACCTTGCTGACTATTAATAAAAATAAATTTCCATAGACATTTGACTCTATAACTATGGCTAGATATACAGAACATACCCTGGCAGGGGCTCTAATGTCTGTGTAGCAGAAACAATGATTTAAATTCTGAAGTTTTATTTTAATTCTCTAAGGAACTTAACATGGTTTATGCAAGCTGGGAAATTGGCTGACTTCTTAGGTTTGACAATAGACATGCATCTCCTGAGGATTTAAATAATATACTATAGTCCAATCAGCAGCCAAGAATGTGTACAGATGCCCAAAGAAAAACAAATATTTAAAATTTAAGCATTTTAGTAGGAGATAGGTACAGTTGTATTCAATTTTCTTTTGATGGAGTTCTGGATTAAAGAAGGCCTGTTCTTTGGAAGCCTTTTGGTAACTTATATTGTTTTTCAGTGAGATTAATTTATATAAAAACTTAATATTTTAAGAGCACATGTTCCATAGTCATCCAGAAAATACTATCAGTTTGCATCCATATGAAATAGATCTTCCTCCACAAGAAAGCCGTTCCACAAGTATGCTTAATACAGCCTTGAAAATAGTTTCCAAAAAGTCACCAGGCCATACAGTTCTCTTCAATATGAAGAATTTGCTTTATCCTTAGTTATACTAACCAACACCACCTCATCCCTATGCTGTTCAGTTCATTAATTCATTCAGTAAGCATTGACTTAGTGAATACTATGTTCAAAGTACCATGTTACCTTCTCCCATTCCTACCTTAAATATCTACCAGATATCCCATCAGCTTAACAACTCATCTTTCAAAATGTACTTGAAAACCTCCTTCTCTTGGAAAACTTATCTTGATCAAGGAGTGGTGAGAGCCTACCACTCAATGGGGTGTAGTAGCAGTAGCGGAAGCAGTGGTAGCAGCAGCAGCAGCAGCAGCAACAGCATCCCTCCTCCCTCTGTTAGCCACAGAGACAAACACAAAGCAGCCTGCCCTCAAAGAGTTTCAGTTCTCCATGTGACTAAACCAAAACTGTACACATATGTCTGTAGTAAACATACCGGTGTTCTTGATAATATGAGACTTCACAAGAACCAAATTGTCACCCAAAATACTACTTTATAAACATGAGGAGTTTTTTAGTCTTAGGACCTAGTCTGCTTGGTGATTGAACCATATGCAAGTATAACTTATAGCTGCTTACTCCATGTTCTTAGCCTCTACAGATCTGTACAGTGTAATATATTCAGGAACCTTGTTTTTGGCAGTGATTTAAAACTTGACTGTCCTGTCTGATTTGTTCATTCACACTGACTAACAAGCAACATATGTTCATGCTAATGGCGCCCTTCTGTTCCGCATCATAGCCGCCTATTTAAGTCTGTTATATTAGCAAAACCTCCCTCAAACCACTTTCGTTTGAAAAATCATTTGTTATGGTGGATCCCCCTTCAAAGTAGGATGTTTCTGTATTTTCTTTAATTTTTAAAATCTGTTTTTATGCCAATTGATACATTCATATTTACTCTTTGGTGTCTTGCCATACCTAATCCCCCTCATTTCCCACCCCTGCCTTCAGAAGTCAGAAAAATTGTTGTTTTTTACTTTGTCTTCCTCATGTCTTCCCTCTTCATCTTCAATCTGTTGCTAGATCCTTCCTCTGCATAATTTTTTTTTTAACCAGGAATTGTATCTATATTAAATTTTCCACCTCCAACTAGTGTCCTCATTCAGACTTGGATCAACTTGTACAACATATGGACTCCTACACCCCATTGCATCACTTTCTAACCCGTCTTCTCCTCCAGTGGATTCATCTCTTCATCAATTCCTTGGTGTTTCTCCTTGGCTTTTATCCAAGTGACACATGGAGGGTTTCAAAGCTGCTTTCCAGATCATCCCTCCATTAATCAATTGCCTTTTCATTTTTGAATACTTACTTTGTTCCAGCTAAGGTGATCCATTTGGTCTCTTCTTCCACACTTGTTTCCAACCCCCATTTGTAATATCTACAGACATCCCATTAGTTAAACCATTCATCTTTCAAAATATACACGAAAGCCTCCTTCTTCCTGAAAACTTATCTTGATCAAGGAGTGGTGAGAGCCGACAACCAAAGGGGGCTTAGCAGCAACCTTCCCTCTTTCTTCTGACTTCTAACAAGAAATTGATAGTAGGGGGAAGTACCTGTGAACATCATCTATACATATGCGAGAAAAGAAAAATCTTAACATGATCTCCTGGAGATAATTAGAATGTATGCTTATAGAAGGTAGGAAAACATTACTGAGGATATTTGAAACAAATAGTAGCTTAATTAAACATTGTAATTTAAAATCCTTATTGCCAGATAAGTGAACAGCTAGGTGAAGCAGTGGATAGAGTGCCAGGCCTGCAATCAGGAAGACTCATTTTACTGAGTTCAAATCTGGCCTCAGACACTAGCTGTGTGACCCTGGGCAAGTCACTTAATCCTGTTTGCCTCCATTTCCTCGTCTATAATGAGCTGGAGAAGGAAATAGAAAACCACTCCAGTATCTCTGCCAAGAAAACCTCAAATAGGGTCACAAAGAGTCAGACATGACTGAAACAACTAAAAAAAACAAATATCACCAGAGAGGCAATGTAGTATTATATTTTATACTCTACAAACTTGCTTGTCATCCTTGTGCAGGGGCCATGCTAATCTTCTCTGTATCATTCCAATTTTAGTATATGTACTGCCAAAGGGAGCACAGTATTATTATTATTATTATTATTATTATTATTATTTTAATGAGGCAATTGGGGTTAAGTGACTTGCCCAGGGTCACACAGCTAGTAAGTGTGTGTTAAGTGTCTGAGGCCAGATTTGAACTCAGGTACTCCTGACTCCAGGGCCGGTGCTCTATCCACTGCGCTACCTAGCTGCCCCAGTATTATATTTTATAGAAAGCCTTCCTCAAAACCAAAAAGACTAGGGTTTAAGTACTTACTACCTCTTGCCTATATGGTAAGTCATTTAATCCACTTAATCTCTCAATACCACAAGCAGTTCTAAAGCTGTAAGTTATTGCAATGGTCCTGGCCTGCATTGGTAAAGGGAGTTTGTTTTCTCACTTGGTAGCTCCCTATCCTAATGAGATCATAAGTCCAGTCCCTCTCCCTGTCCTGTGGCCAGCAGAGTAAATCAGCATTGTGTGTCTGGAACCTATGCAGGGCCAAAGAAAGGTGTATATTGTCTTTTTTTTTAGTGAGGCAATTGGGGTTGAGTGACTTGCCCAGGGTCACACAGCTAGTAAGTGTTAAGTGTTTGAGGTCACATTTGAACTCAGTTACTCCTGACTCCAGGGCTGGTGCTCTATCCATTGAGCCACCTAGCTGCCCCAGCGTATATTGTCTTAATCATCAGAGCTTACAGTCTGAGGACATAAGATTAAAGACAATGAAAGGTCAATAAAGCACACAGGTTAGTGTTAAATTGTTTGGTTTTACATCTTCAATTAAATATTAATTATTTTTTAAGCTTCAATGGAGGGAGTAGGTACACAGCATTAAGGAGGTTTGACAGCAAGGAAACCTTTTGATTGTGGGGGACAACCTAGAAGGCAGTCAAGTTTCTGAACTTGGAGGTCTTGAACACAAAATAGAAATGATGAGTAAAAGAACCACTCCTCTAGAACTTCCTCTGGGTGTCAGGTCATGCCTCTTAGTCATCATGAGTCTATTTAAGAGGGACTGGCTTGTTTGTACTTCTTACCCAAATATGCCCTTCATCTCTATTTGGGCTTCTCACTTTGACATATTTCTAAACATTAGCTTTAGGGTGGAAAGAAAAGCATTTGTGATAAAGTTCTCCTTGGTCCCTAGCCCCACTTTAACAGTTGTACAGCATAACTAATGTTTTGGTTTTTTCCCAGGATATTTTTAATTGCTAAAGTGTTGATATTTCTCATGTATAAGGAGGAAGCATGGTATTGTAGGAAGAATTCTAGAATCATAGGGCTTGGGCTCAAATCTCAACTGCTGTATACAATCTTTGTGACTTTGGGTAAGTCACATAACTTTAATGGAGGTGTTTATTCATCTGTAAAATGAGGGGATGGGATTACATAACCTTTGAGGTCCATTGGAATTTAGAAATATGATCTAAAAAGACCCTGCTTCAATATTCTTATATTTGAGTTTGTTGGGCGAAAAAAGCTTCTTTAAAGTCAGCCTGATTGAAGTGTTCCTTGTTTTTTATATTTACTTTATTATCATTTTATTTTGTTGGTTACATTTTGAGTTCTGATCTGTTTCCCTCCCTCTCTCCCAATCCCAAACTAGAGGCCAACATTTGACACAGATATATGTGTGAACCATACAGCACATACTCCCATATATCACTTCTTTCTCTGGAGGTGGATTGCATCTTCCTTCCTAAGTGCTTTGTAGTTGATTTGAATACTTGGATTACTCAGCATACCTTAGTCATTCACATTACTCTTTGAACAATATTGCTGTTACTGTATACAGTGTTCTTTGGGGTCTGCTTGTTTTACTCTTTATTGTATGCAAGTCTTCCCATGCTTTTCTAAAAACCAACCTGTTTGTCATTCATTACAGCACAGTAGTGTTCTGTTACAATCATATACCACAACTTGTTCAGCCATTCCCCAACTGATGGGCATCTCCTCAATTCCCAGATCTTCACTATCACAAAGAGCTGCTAAAAGTATTTTAGACTAAAACGATTCTTTTCCTTTTTCTCTGATCATCTTGGGAAACAGACCTAATAGTGGTATTATTGGGTCAAAGGGAATAGGTAGTTTTTAATAACTCTTTGGGCATAATTCCTGAATGTTGTATTTTGTCAAAAGTCTTTTCTGCATCTATTTTTTTGTTGTTTTGTTTTGGAGGGGCAATGAGGGTTAAGTGACTTGCCCAGGGTCACACAGCTAGTAACTGTCAAGTGTCTGAGGCTGGATTTGAACTCAGGTACTCCTGAATCCAAGGCCAGTGCCTTATCCACTGTGCCACCTTGCTGCCCCCTGCATCTATTGATATATTATTTTTGTGGCTTTTGTTATTGATATAATCAATTATGTCAATAGTTTTTCTTATATTGAACCAGCCCTTCATGCCTGGTATAAATCCCACTTGGTCACAATGTATAATCTCCGTGATATATTGTAATTTCCTAGCTTGTATTTTATTTAGTTTTTGCATCAGTGTTCATTAATGAAATTGGCCTATAATTTCCTTTCTCTGTTTTTGCTCTTTTTGCTTTATGTATCAGCACCATATTTGTTTCATTGAAGGAATTTGGTAGTACCGTTTCATCTTCATTAGTTGTATATTTACCCTTTTCCTTTTTGATACCAGTGATTTGGTTTTCTTCTCCCTTTTAAAAAAATTATATTAACTTTGTTAGGGTTGGGCTCTGCTCCTGGGATATAGGGAATAATGTCTTGGGCTTTAGGTGTTTGGTGCTGTTGTTTTCAGAGCTCTGTCTATGGGTCTTTGATTATTGTTTCTTCCAAAGTGTTATGATCCGAGGCCAGGTGCTGTCACTACTCCTCTGGCTTACACCTTAGAGCATGAGTGACCTCAGGTACTCCTCTCCACCCCTGAGTCATGACCAGGACCCTCAGCACTACCATGATCTGGCTCCCTGTGGTTCCTCCAGCAATGCAAATGTCAGTCAGCTCACCCTTCTGCCCTGGAACCAAAACCGCAGACTAAGCTCTTTGGCAAGTGACCACAACCAGCAGGGCCCTGTCCCTCAGGGAATGTACTCACTGAAGTATGCTCATTTCTCCCCACCTGCTGCCACAGCCTGGGACCATATTTGACTAATGTGCTCGGGCCCCATATGCAGTGCCAGTGGAGGGGCCCATCAGCCATAGGACCTCCACACAGTCCCTGGGGTAAAAGTGTCCCCAGGGCTTGCTGTTTGTTGATGGGTAGCATCTGCACTTTGCTGCTGGTCAGATCTTTCCTAAAGTCCTCCCAAGCTGTCTTTACCAAGTTGGTTTACCCCAGTTTTCAGTTATTTCTGCTGCTTTAAAGTTCACTTTGAGGTGTTACATTGTTGGGGAGAGGAGGTTTGAGAGAGCCAAGTGATTTCCTGCCTTATTCTTCCATCTTCCCACTATTCCCTCAAAATCTTCTTTAAAAAAAGAATCACAATAACAAAACTTGTCCCAAATTTTTCAGATATAAATAAAAACGAACATAGAGGCTGTTCCTGTGATTTCATTGGTATAGACAATTCTCTGGAAAGGAAATTCCCTCCAACAATGCAAGTCAATACCTTCTTTGGCAACTTTAAATCTTAGAGAGTTATCTAGAGCAGAGGTGTCAAACTCTGGTCAGGGGGGTAAATCAGATTAGAATATAATTGGAAAATGTTTAACAAAATAAATAAAATATACAATATAAACTAGATAAAGTTAATTTGTGGTTTTCCTAATTGCTATGCAGTCTTCAGGGATCAGTTTTTCTATCTGAGTTTGACCCCACTGATTTAGAGTACTTAGAGGTTAAGTGACTTTTCCAGTGTCATTCAGCCAGTTTTTATCAGAGATATATCAAGTCTTGCTGCTTTGAGGCCAGTTTTTCTTTCTTTCTTTCTTTCTTTCTTTCTTTCTTTCTTTCTTTCTTTCTTTCTTTCTTTCTTTCTTTCTTTCTTTCTTTCTTTCTTTCTTTCTTCTTCTTCTTCTTCTTCTTCTTCTCCTTCTCCTTCTCCTTCTCCTTCTCCTTCTCCTTCTCCTTCTCCTTCTCCTTCTCCTTCTCCTTCTCCTTCTCCTTCTCCTTCTCCTTCTCCCCCTTCCCCTTCCTTCCTTCCTTCCTTCCTTCCTTCCTTCCTTCCTTCCTTCCTTCCTTCCTTCCTTCCTTCCTTCCTTCCTTCCTTCCTTCCTTCCTTCCTTCCTTCCTTCCTTCCTTCCTTTCTTTCTTCCTTTCTCTCTCTCTTTCTTTCTCTCTTTCTCTCTCTCTCCCTCTCCTCTTTCCTTTCTCCTCTTCCTGTTTCTTCTCCTTCTCCTCCTCCTCCTCTCTCTCACACACACAACATGTATCCATACATATTTATTTGCATATGCATATTCATAATGTGTATATGCAGCACACATCCACATGTACATGTAGTATTGCAAATGACTTAGATTAAGTTTAAGAAAAGTTGGTTTAGATAAGTATTTGATCATGTGACAGATTTAATACTTAAGATTTAGTAGTTGTGAAATACTTTGGAAAGCTGGTGTTAAGCCATAGCATATCAAATATCAAATAACTTCATACATTGGCTTGCCACAATCTGTGTGGCTTTTCTAGTCTCTGGGTTTTATACAGCTTTTCATTTTCTCAGGTCCTTAGAGCATGGTTGTGTTCCTTTCTGTACCTACTCTGCTTGTGTAATAACCAGATGAAGAGTCTGTAGGCATCATCTGTTTTACATGTGGGAAAATAAATCCTTTAAGACTACTTATACAAATTCTACATTACTTCAATAAAGATGAAAAGGTTCCTTATAGAATCAGAGTCAGAATGGACTTCAGAGGACATCTAGTCTCACCTGTATCTGAATAGGAATTCATTCTATAGTGTTCTTGAAAAGTGGTCCCCCAATCTCTACTTGCAAAACTCTAGTGAGAGGGAACCCATTCCATCACAAGGGATCACTACATCCTTTGGTTAGTTCCAATTATTAGACTAGATATAAGGTAAACTTTCTTACATTAATCATTTTGCCACTTCAACCCATTTTCCTAGTTCTGTTTTCAGGGCCAAGCAGCACAAACTTTATCCTTCTTCCACATGAGAGCCCTTTAAATACTAGAATTTAGCTCCTTCATGCCTCCTAATTTTCCTTCACCCTATCCTCATGTATCCTGGACTCAAGGTGCTTTGCCATCTGGTTTCCTCCTGTTGGTTTCCCAGCATCTTCTGGATGCCCTCCTATTAAATTATTGTTCTTCCTAAATTAGCTTGTCTAGAACTTAAACTATTACTCCAGTGTGTTCTGATGGGAGCACAACAGGAGTATCATCTCCCCGTTCCTGGCTGTATTAATCTATCAATCTAACCTACAATAGCATTAACTTTTTCTTGGCCGTGCCATCTTGTTGACTTATATTAATTAAACTTATGGGTCATTGAAACTCCTATTCTTCCCTCCCCTAAGGAACTGTTATCTATCCATTCATCTCCCATCTTGTACTTGTGAAGTTGATATTTTGAACCAAAGTGCAAAACTTTCCATTTATCCCCGTTAAATTTTACCCAGATTCAGCCCTATGTTCTATCCTGTCAAGTTTTTTTTTTTTTTTAAATCCAAACTGTGTTATCCATCTTATTGGCTATGCATCCCTCTGGGTTTATGTCATTGACAGATTTGATAAGCATATCTATTCCTTTATCCCAATTACTGATAAAATTGTTAGGGCAGGATCAAGCTGTAGAACCTTGGTATGCTTTGTTGGGGACCTCCTAAATTGGCATCAAACTGTTAGTGATTGTTTTTTTAGTCCAGCCTTTTAGCGAGATCTGAATTATCTATTTATACTAACATCCAGCCTAATCTCCTCATTTTTCCCCATAAGAGTAGTGCACCAGGCTCTTTTTGTAGTGGCTAAGATTTGGGAAACAAAGGGATGCCCATCAATTGAGGTATAGCTAAACAAGCTGTGGTATATGATTGTAATGGAATATTATTGTACTATAAAAAATGACAAGCAGGATGATTTAAAAAAAAAAACCCTTAGAAAGACTTACATTAACTGATACAAAGTGAAGTGAACAGAATGGAACCAGGAGAACATTGTATACAGTAACAGGAATATTGTATGATGAAGAACTGTGAATGACTTAGCTATTCTCAGCTATATAATGATCCAAGACAATCCCAAAGGACTAATGGTGAAACATACTATCTGCCTCCAGAGAAAGAACTGATATTGTTTGAGTACAGACCGAAACATGCTGTTTTTCACTTTCTTTCATTCTTTTATTTGTTCTCCTCCTATAAAATAACTAACATGGAAATGTATTACATGATTGCATATGCATAACCTGTATCTGATTGCTTACTGTTTCAGGAAGTTTGGGGTAGGGGGAGGGAAAGAGGGATAGATAGAATTTGGATCTCAAAACTTAAAAAAAAAAACAACCAAATGTTAAAAATTGTTTTAACATGTAATTAGGGAAAAATAAAATCTATTGAGTTTAAAAAATATTATAAGCAAAAAAAAGAAAGAAAGAAAGAAAGAAAAAGAGTAGTGCACCAGGCATTTTTGTCAAATCCTTTGCTTAAAAATCTAGGAAAGTATGCTTAAATGCTGATCTGCTAGTTTACTAACCCTGTCAAAGAAATGCCATACTTTGGCATGGCCTGTTCTTGATGAACTTGACCGATTATCATTTCCTTTCTCTCATCTTTCTAATTCTAAAACTGCCGGGAACTGAAGTCAGGTTCTCTGGCCTTGATACAATTCTTGTCACTATTTTGAAAACTGGGGCATTTGCCCTTCTTTGATCCTTTGGCACCTTCTCTTTTCTCTGTTATTTTTTGAATATCATTGGCTCAGTGATCACATCTGCCCTGCTTGTATTCCTGTGCCCTGTCTTCTGCCCTGGTTCATGGGCTTCTGATTGACGAGTGTTCACCGTTTTCAGCCTGACCAAGATATGCATGCTGCTGTTCATCCTGGCCTTCTTCCCACTATGAGAATATTTCCCTTTCCTTCTTATTCCCCCCCCCCCCTTCTTTCAATGTCACAGTGTAGTTTGCTTGTGTCCAGTGACTTAAACTCATCAAGGCCAGCTAGATGTTCTCTTTTTATTTCTTTACATATCTCTGTAGCCACAGCCACTGGTCTAAAGATAATTCTCTCTTTGTATTTTGTTCATTTATATTTCCAAAGAGATTTTTTTCTCTAATGACAACTTTTAGCCAGATCCAAGAAATTTGAGTACTTTGTCTCATTATTTTCATTCTTTCGCACAGTTTTTATTTTCTTTGATTAATTCTTTGACCCTCTCAGTCTACAGTATTCAGGATATCATTATTAAATCTTCATTTAGGTCTTTATCTCTTCCTTTTCTTTGTCAATTATGATGATGGTCTGCATATGCTTAATCTTCTTTTCTTTTTAAAAAATACTTTTATTTGCATTTTCTGTGTCCTAGCACATGGTCTGTTTTTGAAAAGGTAGATGTTGTTCTGAAAAATAGGAATATTTTTTAATGTTAATCAGAATGTATCATTGTTCTTTGAGCTCTAAATTCTCCAGGTTTGTTCAGTTTCTATTCCAATTCTTGGGAGAGAAAAAAGAAGAAGCAAAGAAAGAGTTATTATAGGATGATTAATTTCACTTTCCCTTGGTCATTCTTAAATCAAGCTGTCTTCCTTACAAATAAATTATTCTTAGCTTTGGTACTATAATAGATATCTAGAGTGTGTTTCTAATAACCCAAGTTAGAACATTTTCACTTTAAAAAATAATTTTGAGAATTTAACTTTATTTTTGAAATATACCATAGCTTTTCGTTTTTGAGGGGTAAGGTGGTAGGTAGGTAAAATTAAATGATTAGGCACTGCAATAGTATATAGTGGTATGTTTTTAACACTATTTGGGGGAAGTTACATTTTTTAAAAATCTTGTATTCTCCAAGTTTCATTGCTATTTCACCCTCACCAAGGCTAGACTATTTCACGTACTTCCTATAAAACTATGAAGAGGGTTAATCATTTGATCTTTATACAAGGAATTGACTTTTAAAATTATCTTTATTAGCTAACTCCAGCTTACCCTACTAACATGACATTCTGTGAGGATTTGTTTTGTTTCATAGAGAACAGTTTTCTTGTGTCATTTATGTGGAATTCAAAATGCCGTCTTTGAGTAGGAAAGGAGAAAAGAAGTACAGGAGTGGGGGAAGAAACACTCATAAACATCAGGAGGGTGAAAATAATCAGTCACTCTTTAAAAAAAAAAAGTCAATTAAGAGCCATCAAAATGGATGCTGTTGGGGCAGCTAGGTGGTGTAGTGGATAGAGCACCAGGCCTGGATTCAGGAGGACCTGAGTTCAAATCCGACCTCAAAAACTTAACAATTACTAGCTGTGTGACCCTGGGCAAGTCACTTAACCCCAATTGCCTCAACCCCCCCCCCCCCCCGCAAAAAAAGAAAGAAAGAAAGAAAAGTGGATGCTGTTTTTGGTAGTAAGCCAAGTGATCTGACTGTTTGACTTTTGCATTTAAGGAAAACTTGACTAACTCAAACTTATTCAGAATGGGCTTAGATTTAGGACAACTTCATTAAAAAAGTGAACAAGCAAATGAAGGCTTTATGGTGGGTCTTGAGCAATATAGCATCTTCTAAAATGTAGTTTCTATTATGTAAATATTTAGGAATACTAAAAAATGTTTGCATATTTCAGTATTCTTGCATGTGAACAAATCAGCTGCAGTTGAGGTTAAAATTTCCTTCTTCATGGGCAGCTCAGTAGCACAGTGGATAAAGCACCAGCCCTGGATTCAGGAGGACCTGACTTCAAATACGGCCTCAGACACTTGACACTTATTAGTTGTGTGACCCTGGGCAAGTCACTTAACCCTCATTGCCCCGCCCCCCCCAATTTCTCCTTCAGCTAAAAAAGATGAAATCTTACTTTATAGTTTGCTTATACAGATAAAATTCTCTCACAGTGAACAAAGGATTATGGGTTTTACAAAACTAGAATTTGTACTGATTGGAATGGGGGAAAGGAAGGAGAGGGAATGTAGGAAAGAAATATCTGTCTTGGCTTGCAGTAATGGTGGTCACTCTAATTTTATTCATTGTGAAGGAAAAGTCAAATTCTGTGATCTCCGGAGAGAACCTGTGGATAATAAAAATTGCTGTAGTTATCAAGAACACTGAGACCACCTTTGCCCAGTGATCAGGGGAAGATTCTTGAGAAAGTGATATTTGAATTGGTCCTTGAAAGATGGATTGTATATTGAGTATTTATTCAAACATCAATGACCAATGAAAGGCAGCTGGTATTTCTAACTTGAACCCTTTAAAATCTCTATATTTTAAGTAGAATCTGATGTTTTATGAGATGGTATTCAAAATCTCTTATTATTAGAAATGAAAAATTCAAATGGATCCCATTAGTATGATAAAGATAATAAATTAATTAATTGTTGGTATTGCTATGGTAAACAAGTGATATTTGTCTTACGATATGAATGTTCCCATCCTTTGATACAGTGGTACCCCTACTGGGGCCATAACCCAAGGGGGTTGGGTTGACAGGGAAAAAAAACCCTTCTCTACACACAAATCTTCCTGGTGTACTATTTGTCTTTTTCTACTTTTTGTTTGTTTGTTTTTGCGGGGCAATGGGGGTTAAGTGACTTGCCTAGGGTCACACAGCTAGTAAATGTCAAGTGTCTGAGGGCGGATTTGAACTCAGGTCCTCCTGAATCCAGGGCCAGTGCTTTATCCACTGAGCCATCTAGCTGCCCCACCTGGTGTACTATTTGTAATAGCAAAACACTTGACTGACTTAGACAAATTAGGGCATATGAATGAAGTAGATTCTGACTGAAGGATGAATATGTAGAGTTCAGGGAAACACTGAAAGACTTACATTATGTAATGCATAGTGAAGAAACAGAACTGAAACTATAATGTGCATGTTGAGAATAACCTTTAGTTAAGGACCAGAATAATGGTAGCACATTCATACTATATACATAGTAAATGCCTTGCAGGCACCTAAGTGACACAGCAGATAGAGTGCAGGCCTGGAGTCAGGAAGACTTATTTTTCTGAGTTCAAATCTGACCTCAGATAGTTACTAGCTGTGTGACCCTGGGCAAGTCACTTAACCCTGTTTGCCTCAGTTTCCTCATCTATAAAATGAACCAGAGAAGGAAATAGCAAACCACTTCTTTGCCAAGAAAACCCTAAATGGGGTCATAAAGGGTCAGACATGACTGAAAAGGACTGAACAACATCAGTAACAATAACAAAAACAATTCATATAAAGCACAGTGTTTCTGCTATTACATTAAAATCCACCTCTCTTAGGGTGCATAGTTGACACTGTGCTTTATGTGAATTTGTTGTTGTTCATATTTACATCTTGTGTGTGTTTTTTTTTTTTTTTTTGGTGAGGCAATTGGGGTTAAGTGACTTGCCCAGGGTCACACAGCTAGTAAGTGTCAAGTGTCTGAGGTCGGATTTGAACTCAGGTCCTCCTGACTCCAGGGCTGGTGCTTTATCCACTGCACCACCTAGCTGCCCCTCTTGTGTGATTTTTTTGTTCATCAATTTAATCTTTATTATGTTTTTGCATGTTTATTTGAATACCTCTACTTGATAATGAAACCCAAATCAAATGTATAAATAGTGTTTGGGTCCCTGCCTCCCTCACCTCAAACTGAGCTGGAATGGGTAAGGTTATGAGCAAGATCTCTTACCAGCATGGACTAACCCTCTGTCAGGGCAGCCAAGGTGGGGAACATGGCTAGGATGCAGAATTGTTCTTCTCATAGATGACTCAAAGAAGTAGCAATGTAGAATTTGAGTGGGAGGCTGGCAATTAGATTTCATTTTTGGTTGTTGAAGCTTGATAGTGCCTGTTGGTAATGCCCATATCTGGGGGCAGACTGAACCAGTAGAACATAATGTTAAAAATGGGGAACTAAGCATTCAAAGAAAAAGTTCAACTGAGAAAACTATTGCAAGTGTTAAGAAAGCCACTTAGAAGGAAGCTTGGGAGTAATGGAGAGGGAGATAGTCCCAAAAGATAAGATTTCTATAATTTTTCAAACTCTTAGTATTACTTAAGGTTGGTGTCTGTAGACAATACCTGAGATTCATATCTGAGATAATGTTGGTATAAACAAAACAAAAGGGCTGACATTTACATGTATATCATTACTATCTCTCTCCCTCATATGTTTACTAGCTTCAATTAATTGGCAATATTTTAGGCTCTCCTTGCATTACTGCTGCATCTCTTTCTAACTTGAAGTCTCTAAAATCTCTCAATTCTAAATAGCATCCTTCTCTCCAAAGTTTTGTGAGATGATGTTCAAAATCTCTAATCATCAGAAATAAAAATTAAAGCAACTCTAAGATTCCACCATATCCCATCAACAAGACAAAGATAACAAATTCATTTTTGGTGTGGTTGTAGTTTGACAGTTATACCTGTTAGATGGGAGGAAGGGAAAGTGTTCTAACAACATCACAGAGGACCTCAAGAAATTCCCTGACAGGTTGGATGTAGTTTGTAGGACTTTTGAAATCTATGGGGCTATAGAACTAGGTTGTATGATTCAGTGTTCTAGAAGTTGAAGTCTACCTTTTTAGACTTAATACTAGCTCTCATTAGAACTAGTACTGATTGAAGAGAACTATTCCAAACCCATCATTTTACAGAGATGCTGCTGAGCAATGGAACATGAGCTTTGATTATTTTCCAGTAGTAGTGGTTGAATGGAAGGAAACAAGCATTAATTAATTAACCAATTAATTAATTAATACACTTATCCATTTATTTACTTAGTTATTGATTTATTCATTAATTTATTTATTGGGGGGGCAGGACAATGAGGGTTAAGTGACTTGCCCAGGGTCACACAGCTAGTAAGTGTCAAGCAAGTGTCTGAGGCTGGATTTGAACTTAGGTCCTCCTGAATCCAGAGCCAGTGCTTTATCCACTGCTCCACCTAGCTGCCTCCTGAAACAATCATTTATGCAGCACCTACTATGTACCAGGCACTAAGTGCTTTACAAATATTACCTTACAAATTATTTCTTACAACAACCCGGAGAGGTCAGTGCTGTTATTATCCCCATTTTACAGTTGAAGAAACTGAGACAAACAGGTTAAGCAACTTGCCTAGAGTCACATATCTAGTAAATTTCTGAAGCTGAATTTGAACTCGGGTTTTCCTGGCTCCAGAGCCAGTATTCCATCCACTGAGCCACCTAGATACTAGGGATGATTTTAGCTTGATCTGTCTCCATGTTCTTTCCACTGTGTGAACGGGCTAGCTCGGGTCAACAGATATAAGACAAGGAAGTTAATTGCCAAGAACAATGCTATTGTCTTCTTTAGGAAAATACCCCAAATAACCACAGAGCCCCGAATCTGTCTTAAGCCTATTATGGAGAATGGATTGATGAGGCGAGGAAGGCAGGGACTTTCTAGAGAGAGGGGAGTAGTCCCTTATTGGCTAGTGTAAGTACAGTGAGTTGCTAAGGTCAGGACATCTTCCCCCAAAGAGGGAAGCATAAGGAGGAAATGATGAGATGCTGTCTTTTATAGAAGTGAGATTTGAATGGGACTCAAATATAAGAAGGTTTTTATTAGTTTTTTTATTGAATTGAAAAGAATGAAGTAAAAATGCTTGGTCTGCTACTACTCAGTGAAGAGATATCAAGTTCTGGAAAAAATTTACATTTTTTTTTAAAATAGGGGATCAGGAAGGGGAAGAGATTTTCTTCTGGGATTAAGAGTGAGAGGCACATATAGGCAATTAAGAGCTAACCTTGGATTGTGGAGTCAGGAAGACCTGGGTTTAAGTTTGATAGCTATTGACTCTATGACTGGGCAAATCCTTTAGGTCTCAGTGCCCCATACAACCCTCTAAGACTATACTTTGCAGAGGACATTGGTTGAGGATGTTTTTTTTACCAGATATTCCCTGCATCAAATCACAACACAGGTCTGGTCTGAAAGAGTGAGTTTTACTGATGTCCTGAGGAAATGATGTTCCCCAAGGGAAAGAACACAAGATAGTGAAGGAAAGAAGGATTTGAAAGTATCTTTGCTTAATGTTCCACAGCATTTATTACATGTTTCCTGAGGGGACTGTGCAGATCAATGAAATGAGGTCCCTGACCTCCAATGTATGAACTAATAGCTTACCCCTTAAATTGTACAAATGGGGCCCATTTAATGTCCTGTGCTGTTCTTGAAGCTTAGCTGCTCAGCTTAGGTTCTTCATTTCTTCATGAACAAAATGACTGACCTCCAAGTATGCTTTTAGGTCTAAATCTATGACCCTATGTTTATTAATGATTATTTCATTAAGAGGAAGTGTAGTGTGGTAGATAGAGAATTGATCTGGAAGCCCGGAAGGCCTGGGCTCAGTTCTAGCCCCAGTCCCATAGTGCCTATGTGATCCTGGGCAAATCACTAAACTAGTCTACCTCAGTTTCCTCAACTGTAAATTGAGGATAATAACCTACCTTTTAGGCATGACTATAAGTTACTGAGAAAGTGCTGAAGGAATTTTCTCACTTGTGAGTTTCTTATGCCTTTGAAATCATAGGTTCCATTCTTTTTTTTTTTTTTTTTAGTGAGGCAATTGGGGTTAAGTGACTTGCCCAGGGTCACACAGCTAGTAAGTGTTAAGTGTCTGAGGCCGGATTTGAACTCAGGTACTCCTGACTCCAGGGCCAGTGCTCTATCCACTGCGCCACCATAGGTTCCATTCTTAACCACAATCCACTATTATAGTAGCATAGATTAATTAATTGAATCTTCCTTCAGCTCCTGCGGCAAAACTTCTTTGAATCTGCATCTTTCTCTGATAGGCATATAGGGCAGTGAGGTGGTGCAGTGGGTAGAGCTCTGGGCCTGAAATCAGGAAGAGTCATCATCCTGAGTTCAAATCCAGCCTCTGACCCTTACTAGCTGTGTGACCCTGGGAAAGTTACTTTACCCTGTTTGCCTCAGTTTCCTCATCTCTCAAACGAGCTGGAGAAGGAACTGGCAAACAGCTCCAGTGTCTTTGCCAAATAATCTCCAAATAGGTTCATGAAAAGTTGGACATGATTGGAAAAATGACTGAGCAACAACAGCACCCCCAATTTCTATCCTGCTTTCTATATGAAACCAAAAGGATACTACACAATTTCAGTGAAAATCTTATGAAAAGTTAGTTTGAGTATCAGTAGTCAGCCTTTGAGGGTTTGGGATTAGAACAATAACAACAACAAAAGCTTATTTTGGAAACAAATCAGTAGTACTTTTCATTTAAAATTTTTGTTTGGTTTTTTTTTGAGGCAGTGAGGGTTAAGTGACTTGCCCAAGGTCACACAGCTAATAACTGCCAAGTGTCTGGGGTTGGATTTGAACTCAGGTCCTCCTGAATCTAGGGCCTGTGCTTTATCCACTGCCACCTAGCTGCACCCTTTGCATTTAATTTTTTTTTTTGGTGGGGCAATGGTGGTTAAGTGACTTGCCCAGGGTCACACAGCTAGTGTCGAGTGTCTGAGGCCTGATTTGAACTCAGGTCCTTCTGAATCCAGGGCCAGTGCTCTATTCACTGTGCCACCTAGCTGCCCCTGCATTTAAATTTAAAGAATGATTTAATTTATAGCTCACACGATGTCTTTTTCTACTTACAGCTATCGTGGATGATGAAAGACTTTCTGCAGAAGAAATGGATGAGAGGAGGCGTCAGAACATTGCATACGAGTATCTGTGCCATCTTGAGGAAGCCAAAAGGTAAATTCTTGCTGAGTGTGTGTGTGTGTGTGTGTGTGTGTGTGTGTGTCTGTCTGTCTGTCTGTCTGTCTGTCTGTCTGTCTTGAGCTTCGGAGATGAGCTTTCAGATTGGGCCGATTCATCCACAGATATTCAGTGCTGATCTTGAGGAAGTTTCTGAAGGTACTAAAACTTGTCCCTCATAGACATCCTACATAGAGGATATAATCTTACCTTTCTGGGATAATTTAGGCGTGGTCTTATTGAAGGTAGGACATAGACCAGGTCAGGCATTATTAGCAAGGCTTTCATCTCTCTTTGCCCTTCTGGGAAGGTCAGAGAAGGACATGATTGGTGACCTCACTCCCTGAATCAGATTATTCATTCTCACTCAATTCGAAGGTAGGTAAATTGGCATTTCTATTTGTACAATCTGCTCAGCATAGGCTACGGAACAGGTAAGCCCTCTCCAGCCCTCTACGGCAAGGGTCCTCCAGGGTCCATGGATGGATTTTAAAGAGTTCTATGAACTTGGATAGAAACTTTTGGTTTCCTCTGTAATCTTATGTATTTTATTTTATGCATTTAAGAATATTCTACTGAGAAGGTTAACAGAGCAGGTCAAACAGTGGGATAAAGTATACAAGTAGCCACTACACTTCTAGCCTAAGTGTGATAGGAATACCCAATTTCTTTATTTCTTTTTTTTTCGCCTCCCTTTTTTTTTTTTGGCAAGGCAGTGAGGGTTAAGTGACTTGCCCAGGGTCTCACACAGCTAGTAAGTGTCAAGTGTCTGAGGCCGGATTTGAACTCAGGTCCTCCTGAATCCAAGGCCAGTGCTTTATCCACTGTGCCACCTAGTTGCCCCAGAATACCCAGTTTCAAATAAAATAAAATAGTACATAAGTACGGCTGATTTCCTTTGTAATCCCATGTTTTGTTTTATAAAATTTTTAAAACTTTGCTTTGAGAAGGGGGCCATAGGTTTCACCAAATAACCAAAAGGTCCATAATAGAAAAAAAAAATGCTGCTCTAGGCTATGCTTGGTGACTGTGACTGAGGGTTGCTGCTGGAGGTAGTTCCTGCTTTTGAGATGAACCAGTGCTTTTCTGGTCTCTAGAGGTCCCAGACTAAACATAGCTTCTGTGGTGGTGGGAGAGGAACATAAAAACAGAGTTAGAGGAGTTACTTTCCCTTGTATGTTGACTCATCTCCCCCCAAGTTTAAATATATACAGATACTGGCTAATAGGCTGGGAAAACCATGTCTCGGGAAAGGGCAGCTAGTAACCTCCTGTGGCTATTGGAAAATAACTCAAGTACTTTTTTTTTTTTTTTGGTGGGGCAATGGAGGTTAAGTGACTTGCCCAGGGTAACACAGCTAGTAAGTGTCACGTGTCTGAGGCCGGATTTGAACTCAGGTACTCCTGAATCCAGGGCCGGTGCTTTATCCACTGTGCCACCTAGCTGCCCCCTCAAGTACTTTTTAAAACACCTGTTCAGGTCAAATTTGAGATTTCAAGGACTTTCAGTTCATTTAACTATAGTATGTGTTGATTTATTTACAAATTCTGTGGACATACTCTTTTTTTTTTTTTTTTTTTGGTGAAGCAATTGGGGTTAAGTAACTTGCCCAGGGTCACACAGCTAGTAAGTGTCAAGTGTCTGAGGTCGGATTTGAACTCAGGTCCTCCTGAATCCAGGGCCAGTGCTTTATCCACTGCACCATCTAGCTGCCCCTGTGGATATACTCTTATGGGAAGAGTACAAGATGTATATGCTTTGTTTCATTGCTGCCCATTAGACCCAGGTTGTTGTTTTTTAACCTTTTTCTATCAGGGACCCCTTTGGCAGCCTTGGTAAAGCCTTTATGCCTCTTGTTAGAATAATGTTTTAAAATTCATAAATCAAAATATATATACAAAGGAAACAACATACTTATTAGGTTGTGTTATATGTGTTTGTATCATGGTTAAGTTGTGCTTATATTATGTCATGTCCCATCATAGACCAGGTCTCTCTGTCTCTCCCAAGCTAGAAGTTTAGTAGCCACTAATGAACTGGATCCCCTTGTTGATCAGCACAGAAACTTTGACCTGCTCTCTTTCTAGTCTGGCCAATGCATCCCTTCTTAGGTAGTCTTATAGCTTCCCACTCCTTAGGGCTCACTATATTATTTCAGGACTTAGTGTGGTCACCCAGTTGGCTTTTAGCCTCATGATGTAGCTCAGAAATCCCAAACTCCATCTACCCACCAGCTTCAGCCTTATCCAAAAGTAAGAATTACCGGTGTGTTCTACTACTGTTCCTTGCCCAAACCAAGCATATTGAAATGTAGTTAGCACAATATTAAAAAGAATAAGTTCATGAACCCTAGATGAAGATGAGAGTCCCCCTTCCCCCATGTCTGGCTAGTGGAAATGAACCCGTACCTATAACTGCTTCCAGGAAATGAGCTCCATCCAGGCCACAGCCAATTTCTGGATGATCCCAGGGAATTAGGTGATGTGCAGGTTTTATACTAAGTTAGATAAAGAGACTGGGGCCTTTTTTTAAGAGTACAGATCTGGGAAGCAGAACCTATGTTCCTTTAAAATATGAGTAGGCCAGATAAATATTGGTAGAATTCCTTTGGAGTCCAAGGGCTGCTTCCATGGTTACACATCATTGCTTGAGCATCTTCATGCTTGCTCCACCCTTCTTGTCATTGTTAAAGATCCTGCTCTGTCTGGCCTGTATTGCTGCTATATTACCAGGCTAGTGATGGTGGGCAAAAAGGGGTAATATGGAAGCAACAGCAAATTATTTTTATGTTCTTCCTCACTTTCTCCTAAACTGCTTCCCTCCAATCTCTGCCAACCAACCAGTCAACCAACAGACATAAATGAATGAATGGATAAATGAACGAATAAATAAATAAGCTAAAAGTGGGCAGCTAAATGGCGCAGTGGATAAAGCACCGGCCCTGGAGTCAGGAGGACCTGAGTTCAAATTCGGCCTCAGACACTTGACACTAGCTGTGTGACCTTGGGCAAGTCACTTAACCCCAATGGCCTCACCAAAAAACCAAAACCAAAACAACCGCCCCCCCCCCCCCCGCAAATAAATAAGCTAAAAATCTGCAGAACCATGAAAAATAGTCCTGCACGCTATCTTCTGGCATAGCGCCAGGAATTGACTACCTACCTGTAGGGAGACAAGTTCATTAATCACACTTCCTTCTAAACCTGCATCTGTGGCTAATAAGGGTGTAGACACTTCTTTGAGTAACTGTTGTCTATTTGGACTCCTAATATAAGTAGATCTTGGTTATCCAAGGAGAAAGTGAAGACCATCAAAGTATGTGTACTTAGTACCTTTTATCAGAGGAGGCAGGAGAACTTTGATTTTCACCTGGTATTTGTGTGGCAAAGTAGTATATGGGGTTAAGTAGCCATTCACTTACTGTGATTTGGTGGTGATTTGTACTGTACAAAGTACAGTTTTGCAGCTGAGGACTCAATATTTTCTGATCTTTTCTTCTGTAGAATAATAAAACAGTAAGTACTCTTGGCTTATCTTACTACTGGCTGGTCCCAATGATAAGATGCTATCTGGAAAGCTGGATTAATGAGGTTTTTTAATCAAAGAATTTGTAGAAGTATATGTAGTGCCCTGTTCTTCTTGGTTGGTACACATCTTTTTTTTTGCCTCAAAGTTTCATCTGTTAAATGTGTTAGAGGGCGGGGGCAGCTAGGTGGCGCAGTGGATAGAGCACTGGCCCTGGAGTCAGGAGTACCTGAGTTCAAATCCGGCCTCAGACACTTAACACTTACTAGCTGTGTGACCCTGGGCAAGTCACTTAACCCCAATTGCCTCACTAAAAAAAAAAATGTTAGAGGGTACTGAAAAGATTTTCCTAAAGCTCTAATTACTCTCTTAAGGAGCATTTCTAACATTTTATTTATTTATTTTTTGGCGATTTTTTGGCGATTTTGGCATTTTCTCAGAGTCCAAGAATATTTTGGAAGAGCTCTAACAAAAGAGTTTTAGATGAAGCAAGATTATAGATGAAGGGGGAGGAGACAAGTGGGGATGTGGCTTCTACTCTGTGACTGTGTAAGGGTCATGTACACTTAGAATGTGAAATTATTTCCATTTTATTTCTTACAAAGTCAAAGCATTCTTCAACATTTAGGGAAAGGCAGCTAAAAGGGTGGGGGTTATTGGAAGTAGCTTCTGTAGGACGTGATGAAAATTCCAGTCTGAAGAAAAATGGCTGACAATATGATTGAAAATTATGATCAATGTTTTAAAAAATTATGAAAGTATGGTTCTTGTGAATGTTGATTCTATTAACAATTAAGTAATGTTACTTTGGATTTTATTTAATGTTGATGTTGATTTTATTTGCCAACCTTTTTTTTTTTTAATGGGGCAATGAAGGTTAAGTGACTTGCACAAAGTCACACAGCTAGTAAGTGTCAAGTGTCTGAGTCTAGAATTGGACTCAGGTCCTCCTGAATCCAGGGCCAGTGCTTTATCTACTGCGACACCTAGCTGCCCCCTACCATCATGTTTTAAAACTGAAAAGAGGTAATTTAGGACCAATAACTGGAGTATTGATGCAGATTGCAATGTTTCCACAATTTAGTAGATTGACAAAAATGAGTTTCTGTAGCCAGCAACTTCTGGTGATGAATTTTCTGATGTTGTTTGAATCTCTCTGAATGTGCTAGGCTAGTTGCTGGCCAGCACACATACGGTCTATTTCCAGACCTTATTGAAATGCATTTATAGATGGGGAGAACCTGCCAGAATTCTGTGTTCTGTACTCTTGTCTTTTAAGAATACAGGGTCATCTCTATATCACAGTAAGGAATTTGAGTAGTACATAGGTGGAAGGCTCTTCATCCTAAAACTTCAGCTGTATCCTTCAGTTTATGAATGTCCTCTAAGCATGCCCTTTATTTCTGTGTTCTCCCTCAAAGAAAGCCTTTAGCAACCCCAAAGAAGGAGACTTCTCACTTTTCAACTCAGGAAACTCCTAGAAAGTTCATTGTTGCTGCTTTGCTGAAAAGGGACTTGGCAGGAAACTTTGTCATGCTTGTGTTTTTGAAAAGTTCTTTCTATTGCCCAAAACAAACAAAACAAAACCCAACCAACCTTTAATGTGGCAAACCTGTGCTATTAGAACAAAGAAGTTATTTTTTCCCCCAAAAGACTGACACCATTGTCAATTGCAAGTTATTCTGTACATAATAAATAGAAAGAGTGAAATTGTACTTACTTTAAGAACTTATATTCCTTAGTTCTTTAGGATGACATGGGAAAAATGTTTTTTTAAATAGAGGTTTTTCTTTTGAGAAATACTGTGCTGTGGAATTAAAGCAAATTGTTGGTGGGAAGTTGAGAGAACAAGAGAGGGAATCTTGGCAAGGATTGCAAAGGGATTTTGCAAATCACAGTTGAGCAAGTAGTTATGAATGGAGCTGCGATTATGTCTCCAGAGAGGAGTTCCTGTAACATGATATTTTACTCAATTTTTAAGGAAAGGGAAAATACAAACCTTCTCTTGCTGGGCTTCCTTTCTCTGTCCTCTTTTCCTTCTAAAAACAACAAAAAGAGCCCCTACCCTTAGTGTTGGAATTGTTAGTAGAAATAAAAGCAGTTTAGAAATATCTTCTTCAAAGGACTCTTGTACCCGAGCCAAGCATTTCTCCATATTAGTGAGTCTGGAGCAGTGTTTTGTGTGTGCCCTGGAAAAATACAAAACCCTTGTGTGATCCCCTTTGTGCCGGTGCTTACAACCCAGATACAGAAAGGACACCTCATTGATCAGACTCTTTCTCAAACTCCAGCTTTCACTGGAAATGAATCAGCCAAGCTGGAGAAAAAGAAAGTTTCAGACATTCAAAATAATTGGAGTCTAAGCAAGCACATGAACTTAGAAGCTTGCTTAACACTGAATTGTTCAGTGCAATTACTTAGGGAGTTAGGGAGGGAGAATTCTCTTTTCTTTGAGGAAATACTTTGTGGGAAATGCTGATATCAGCTTGGAAACAATGTCAATACTTGCATCCCTAGATGCTTTTAGTGTCTTAATAGTAGGCATTAGAATAGCTGACATTTTTAGGTTTTCAAAGTCCTTCAGGACGATCTCATTTGATCTTCGCAGCAATCTGGTGAGGGGTGTGTCTTGACCCATGCCATACCCAGTTTTATTTATTTTTTTTTTATGTTTTTTTTTTGGTTTTTTTTTGGTGAGGCAATGGGGTTAAGTGACTTGCCCAGGGTCACACAGCTAGTAAGTGTTAAGTGTCTGAGGCTGGATTTGAACTCAGGTACTCCTGAATCCAGGGCCAGTGCTTTATCCACTGCGCCATCTAGCTGCCCCCCCCCAGTTTTATTTTAAATGTTTTGTTGATGGATTTTCTCATTACATTACAGTCATTTCTATAGAGAATCCCTTCTCCTCCCCTCCAGACCAAGCCTTCCCTTGTGAAAAAGAGGAATAAACAAAGTTATCTAATACAGTGACTAAATCTCATATATGGTCACTGTTCTGTGCTGGTAACCCTCACCTCTCTGCCTTATAGGAAGGAGTTATGTCATATTATCTGTTCTCTAGATCTTTCTCAAAAAGCCAGTCTCTTCCTTAACATTGTTCTAGTCATTGTGCATATTTTTTCTTTCTTTTTTTTTTTACCATGTATAAGCTCATATAGATCTTCTCATGTGACTCTGAATTTCTCCTATTCATAATTTCTTGATTCAAAAGAAGAATTACTTTCTAATAGGTTTTTTGTTTGTTTGCTTTTTACCTTACTGATTCTTTTTTTGTTTTTTGTGGGGCAGTGAAGTTTAAGTGACTTGCCCAGGGTCACATAGCTAGTAAGTGTCAAGTGTCTGAGGCTGGATTTGAACTCAGGTCTTCCTGAATCCAGGGCTGGTGCTTTATCCACTGTGCCACCTAGCTGTTCCCTCCCCCCCATATCAGTTTTTTTAAAACAACCATTTTCTTTTTCTTTTTTTTTTTTTTTTGGCAGGGCAATGGGGGTTAAGTGATTTGCCCAGGGTCACACAGCTAATAAGTGTCAAGTGTCTGAGGCCGCATTTGAACTCAGGTCCTCCTGAATCCAGGGCCAGTGCTTTATCCACTGTGCCACCTAGCCACCCCCCATTTTCTTTTTTTAAAAAAAATATAAAAGTATTTTATTATTTTACAGTTACATGTAAAGATAGTTTTCAACATTTGATTTTTTAAGATTTTGAGTTCCAAATTTTTCTCCCTCTCTTCCCTCTCCTCTCCCCAAGACAGAAAGCAATCTGATATAGGTTATATATGTACAATCATATTAAACATATTTCTGCATTAGTCATGTTGTGAAAAAAAATCCGAACAAAAGGGAATCCCTCACCCCAAAGGAAAAAAAAAACAACAAAAAAGTAGAAACCATATGGTTGAATCTGCATTTAGATTCCACAGTTCTTTTTTCTGGATATGGAGAGCATTTTCCATTATGAGTCCTTTAGAATTGTCTTGGATCTATTGCTGAGAAGAGTTAAGTCTATCACAGTTGATCATAGCAGTGTTGCTGTTACTGTGTACAATGTTCTCCTGGTTCTGGTCACTTCACTCAGCATCAGTCTACTTAAGTCTTTCCAGGTTTTTCTGAAATCTGCCTGCTCATCATTTCTTATAACACAATAGTATTCCATTACATTCATATACCACAACTTGTCCAGCTATTCCCCAAATGATGGGCATTCCCTTGAGTTCTAATTCTTTACCCACAAAGAGAGCCTGGTGCACTACTCTTATGGAAAAAAATGGGGAGATATAGGCTAGATGATAACACAAAGAGATAATTCAGATCTGGCTAAAATACTGGACTCAAAAAATAATCATTAACAGTTTGATGCCAACTTAGGAGGTCCCCAGTGAAGCATACCAAGGTTCTACAGCTTGACCCTGCCCTAACAATTTTATCAATTATTGGGATAGCATGCTTATCAAATCTGCCAATGACATTTGTACATGTGGGTCCTTTTCCCTTTTTTATGATCTCTGGAATACAAACCTAGTAGTGGTATTGTTAGATAAAAGGGTATGTACAGTTTTATAGCCCCTTGGGCATAGTTCTAAATTGTTGTGCTGGTGCTTACAACCCAGATATGGAATGGACACCTCATTGATCAGACTCTCAAATTCCAGCTTTCACTGGAAATGAATCAACCAAGCTGGAGAAGAAGAAAGTTTCAGACATTCAGAATAATTGGATTCTAAACAAGCACATGAACTTAGAAGCTTGCTTAACACTGAATTGTTCAGCGCAATTACTTAGGGAATTAGGAAGGGAGAATTCTTTTTTCTTTAAGGAAATACTTTGGTTGGATCAGTTCACAACTGCACCAACAATGCATCAATGTTCCAATTTTTCCACAGCTTCTCCAACATTTATTATTTTCCTTTTTTGTCATATTAGCCAATCTGATAGGTGGGAGGTGGCACCTCAGAATTAAATAACCATTTTCTTTTTTTTTTTCTTTTTTTTTCAGGGCAGTGGGGGTTAAGTGATTTGCCCAGGGTCACATAGCTAATAAGTGTCAAGTGTCTGAGGCCGGATTTGAACTCAGGTACTCCTGAATCCAGGGCCCATGCTTTATCCACTGTGCCACCTAGCTGCCCCAAACAACCATTTTCTAATTGATGGAATCTACTCGGTTTGCAATTCTTTGTCACCACAGACAGAACTATAATGAAAATTTTGGTATGGGAATACCATTTTACTGATAAGGAAACTGAGGCTCAAAGAGGTTAAAGTCACATGCATATGGGCAGATATATATATGTGTAAAGCATTTTGAGGGCCAAAGACTTCCCATAGCCAGTCACTGTTGGAGGTGGGATTTATGCATGGGTTTCTTCTGATTCCAAGTCCTACAGCCTTTCCCCAATAATAGGCTGCCTCTCAAGTATAGTATATAGTACAGTATTCAACACTTCAGAAATCACTTCCATCCAGACCTATAATTCTATACTAGGTAACCTGGAATGACCTTAGGAAAGTAACCTTAAAAAAAAACAAAACAAAACAAAACAAAAACAAAGAAAGTAACCTTGGTAAAGTCTCACTAAAATACTCTCCTAATCTCTTAATAAAGCTAATACAATTTTATAAAATGTTAAATGCATTTGCTAGGGTCATCCAAGACATAGTTTTAAAAACTATTAAAAATAATGCATCGTGGGGGGCAGCTAGGTGGCACAGTGGATAGAGCACTGGCCCTGAAATCAGGAGGACCTGAGTTCAAATATGACCTCAGACACTTGATACTTACTAGCTGTGTGACCCTGGGCAAGTCACTTAACCCCAATTGCCTCCCCCCCCCCAAAAAAATAATGCATCAACTAACATTTTTCTCCCTCATCTTTTTTCCCTTACACCTTCACTGAAACTAGCGTCTGCCCGTCTGTCTGTCTGTCTGTCTATCTATCTATCTATCTATCTATCTTCCTGGTCCCATCGTCATGCTGATGACTGGCTATAGGGGATTCTCCATCCTAAAGGAAAGGAGATTGAGGCAGATGAATTTTGAGCAGAGTAGCTTTTCTCAGGTGACTGTAGCTTAAGCAGCTATCATGTTGACTCAAAGAATACATTAAGTATTTTAATATAGTTTACATATATGTATATATTTATGTTAATATTCATGCATAAATTAATGTCTCCCTCATTAAAAATATAAGCTCTTAGAGGATGAAGACTATTGCTCTTGTCCTTGTAACCTCAGTGCTAACTATTTGCCAGAAACTGAGCTTAATGCTGGTTATCTAAAAACAGGCAAAATTCTTCTTGTCCTCAAGGAGCTTACATCAATCATAATGGGAAAGATGCTTGTACATATGTAAGTGTGAACAAGATACATACAGACTAGATGGAAGTCTTAGAGGGAAAGACTTTAGCAGCCGAGAGAACCAGAAAAGGCCACCTGCAGATGGTGGCACTTGAAGGAAGCCAGCAGGTGGAGGTGAGGAAGAAAGCATTGCAGGTATGGCAGACCCCCATGATGGGAGATGGAAAGTTATATGTGGGAAACAATCAGCAAGCTGGCATGGATGGACCACAAGATACACAGAGGGAAGTGATGTGTAAGAAGGCTGGAAAGGTAGGGCTCAAGGCTACTCTGGGACAATGATTAGCTCATTAGGATCAGTTTTGGCATATTTTGTGCTGAGTTCATAATTGCCTGAGTTGACCTTTTGTCTTATGGCAGATCTGGTGCTTGTTGCTTTGGGTTTGACTTTGTCTTTAGACAGGAGGGTCTTTGACAAGATTTTCATTCTGCAAGTATTGATTGCCCACCCACTGTAGGTAAGCAGGTGCTGGGTATTCACATGCTGGCAGCTCATATTCAATCCTTACTCTCAAAGGAGCTTACAAGTGGAGGACAAGACCAAATGCTTGTTAAAATCGACTGTGTACAGAGCACTCTGCCAGGTCTGGAGAGAGAAAATATTTAACTAAGATGAAGTCTTGTAGAGAGAGGTTACAGTGGAGAGGGTGGAGACAAGTAGATACATAACCAATAAAAAGTAGATTGCTATGACACCTGAAGAAAATGTTATAGGAGTTCAAAGGAAGGAGAGATCAGACTGGGTTGGGGCAGTCATCAGAGAAGGTAGTATTGGAGCTGGGCCTTGAAGAAGGACAGTCTAGATAAAACTAGGGTTGTTGTTGGTGGTGGTATGGCTGTTGTTGGTGGTGGTGTTGGTGTTGGTGCTGGTGGTGTTGGTGTTAGTGGTGTTGTTGGTGGTGGTGGTGGTGGTAGTGGTGGCAAAGAGTCTATTCCAGGGGGAGGAAGCAAAGGCATAGGAAGAAAATTGAGAGGTATATTTGGGTAGTATTGTACTATTTTGCCAAAGAAAAGGATATAGGGCAGTGGATAATTGGAGATAGGGCAGGGGAAGTATAAAATCATAGTGTCAGAAGGAGCCTTACAGTTCATCTAAGCCAACTCCTACCAGAGAATCATTTAAAATAAGTGTTCAGCCAGCCTCTGCTTAACCAGCTTCACGATAAGAAAGTAACCTCTAAAGGAAGTGCATTCTATTTTCGGATAGGTCTAATTATTGGGAATTTTCTCATTGTGAACCAAAATAGACCTCCCTGTAACTTCTACTTATCAGTTTTGATTGTGTCCACTTAGGCCAAGCAGGATGAGTCTAATAGGGTGGGACCAGATGATAGAGGGTTTTCAAAGGCCAGGCTAAGGAATAAAGGGAAAGGAAGTAGCTGGAGGAGATTAGAAGAAGTGAAGTCCAAGTTGGCCAAGCACAGAGTAAATTTGCTTAAAGAGAATTTGCTGCAGGATATTAAAAAGGAAAAATGACATTGATGGATTAGGAAAATAAGTTTTGACTTTGAGGGAGTGTCATTAACAGCAGGGAAGGTAGTTGCTAAGATCCAGTTGGGAGAAGACCAAGGATTCTACTTTGGGGGTGGAGCAGAAGAATGAGATAGAAACCAGTTGTTGTAAAGGAAAATGTAGTGGTTTTTGACTAGATGGGGGACGTTAAGGACAATGAGAGGTCGAAGATTGCCAAACAGATCCAGTCAACTCTCGTTTGCCTCAGAGGCTGGAAGTTTTGTAGCTTCCCTCAGCTGAGCCGGAGCTGATGCTCACATAGTTGGGAGATTCCTTTACCCACCTGCTGTGGCCGGAAGCTTTCATTGCTATTTGTTTTCTTTGCAGGGGCACAGTACATTCTGTCAACCTGTATGCGCAAGCTTTGGGTGTGTGGGAAGCAGGTGCACTCACTAGTCAGGTGTATGCAGGCTGGTCCAAGCACACCTTTGTTTAGTAAGGTTTATCATCCACTTTCAATTTATTAAGAAAAAATAGATATTACCAGTAAAACTGGATATAAAAAATGGATAAAGTAAATGTAAAGTAAAAAAAATAGACAAGTAAAAATGGATATAATCAGATTCTGCAACTGATATTTGATCCAGAAGTTTCCATTTTTCCTCAAGCTCTTCAAAAGCCAAAATAGAGAGGGAAGGGAGGGGGAAAAATGGGAGGAGAGGAAGAGGATAACCTTGATATTTTCCAGGCTGAACATATGTTTGAATTCAAATGTGCATTTTGGACTTATCTTCCTGGTAAATTAAAATGGAATTCTTGGTTTCCAGGGCAGTTTCTTTTCTTTTTTTTTTTTTTTGCATGAGAAATAAATTTATTATTAGATTCCTTCTGGAAAAAAATATGATTTTAAAAATTATCTAGACTATGTTCGCTTTTCTAAAGAAGAGACTTCTCTGAGATGGAGATTTTCTTCTGTTTCTTCCTGATTATTGGGGCATAATCTTATTATTTGGTCAGTCCTTGGTTTTGCATTCTATTCATTCATTGCCTTCTGGTTCTGCCGTTATTATGACTAGTGTGAAAGAATGCTTTGCTTTTCCGTTGAAACTCCAGTGTTATTTGGCCACTCTTATCTTTTGAAGTCTCTTCCTTCCTGTATGAACCTCTGCACCAGATGCTGCCTCATGCTGTGATACATAAAGCTCATATCAATGTATTATTCAAGTGGTAGAATTATAAGGGGAATTCACTGGGGAAGCACCTTCAGAAAGCAGCCCCAGCGCAGGCTCTTAATAAGAAGTTGCATTTATCTAGCAGTTGAGAGTGTTCAAAATGTTTTCCCATACATTACCCTCTCATTTCTTCCTCATCGCAACTTTATGGTGTAGAAAAGGCAGGTTTCCCCTCTCTCCCACCCCCCATTTTAAACAGGAGACTGAGGTGTTTGGAAGTCATGTAATTTACCTAAGGTTCATTAGCTAAAAAAAAATGATAGAACCCTAACTAGACCTTAGAGTTGTCTGCCTCCTACAACATCAGTTTTTGTTCCAGTATGCCCATTTTCTACCTTATTGAATGCCTTCAGCGAAAGCACTGATTAGCAGAAAACTTTGGATAGGGAATGAATCAAGCAATTAACAAACACTTATTTAAATGCCTGCTATGTGTCAGGCACTGGGCTAGTCACTAGGTATACGAAGACAAAAAAAGTTTAAATTCTCTTTATGATGAAATCTTGAATTTGCTTTTAGTGTAGAGAACTAGCAAATCATAGGCCTTTTTTTCGTACAGAAATCATACCAAAAAACCTTGGATTTTTCATGTTAAGTAGTAGAGTAAGAATTGAGGGATTCTGGTTCTTTCTTTTTTATTCATTCATTCATTCATTTTAATTTTTCAAATTCTGATTATTTCCACTTAAGTTTAGCCTGGATTTAAAAACTCCATTCTGGTACATAGCTTTTCCTGCTGGCAGAGGGTACAATGTGGTTGCTGGAATGCCCAGGAGAATGAAAGTATAAGGGATAATAATAGCCTTCCTTATTACCTAGGCCCCTGAGTTCATATACTCATATCTGTTCCAGCTCCACTGGCTTTTATTCCAAGGTTCTGGAGCTGGTTTAGTTTCACTGATATCACCTCACCTGGATTTAGACTAATCCCCCAAATTGGACTGAGAAATGGAAAAATCCCATTTCCTCTTAGTTTAATGAAGGCAAGGTACTGTCAGAATCACATAACTTTGACAAATGACAATCTAATGTTTATTTGAAGATGTTTAGTGAGAGGGGACCATTTAAGAATATTGGAGATACCTTTTTATATTAAGTGGGAGTGATGGACAAGATTCTCACCAAGGGAAGGGGGTTGGGGTTTTATCACTAGGGATGAGTGAGCAGGAAAATGTGTACGCTGGGCCAAGGCCACATGCTGCCTTGAAGAGTTGCCATGGTGCTGGTGAAGACTTTAGCCTCAGAAGAGTGGGAAAGTTTCTAGTTGCCCTATGTACACTTTTACAAGTGGAATGCCCTGTTGTTTCTGACAGCTCCCACGGGAAGGGGTGGATAATGACAGTGGAAGGCCTGCTAGTCTATTGGCAAAGGAGTGATTGGGGAGAGCAGAAAAATTTTCTTTTGAGCATCAGCAGTTCAGACACCTGGAAATGGGGACAGACTAGGGTTCTAGCTCTGTCCTCACCTAAGTGTGCTTTCTTCCTGATTATTGGGGCATAATCTTATTATTTGGTCAGTCCTTGTGTGCTTTCTTTAGAATATGCAGAAGATGCTGTATTTGGGGTCTGATGTACTTAAGATCCAGGGGCTGATGGAACAATAGGCTACTAACTAAATAAGACTGCATGAAAGTTCTTTGAAAAACATAACCATTATCCAAATGTAACATAGTGTTTTATTCTGACCCATCCTGTGTAGAACTCACCCAGATAAACCATGTTTCCTCTTGACAGAGACTAAATGTGTGTGTGTGCAGGGAGATATTTGTGACTGCATGTGATTACATTAACCCTGTTAATGTTATGGAACATATTCTAGGAGGTCTCCTTTGTTACTCTTTAGGGTCAAGCTTCTTAACTGTTTTTTGTGTCACAGATCCCTTTGGCCATCTAGTGACCCCTGTGGACCCTTTCTAAAAACAGTATTTTTAGATATATAAAATAAAAGACTTAGGATTACAAAAGAAAAGTTATTTTGAAGTATAGTTACAAAATATATATATTTTAAAAAAAAACAAAGCCACAGTCCCCCTGACAAGTATCCACAGATCTCTTGTTAAGAACCCCTGCGGTAGGGGCAGCTAGGTGGTGTAGTGGATAAAGCACCGGCCCTGGATTCAGGAGGACCTGAGTTCAAATCAGATACTTACATTTCCTAGCTGTGTCACCCTGGGCAAATCACTTAACCCCAGTTGCCTCACCAAAAAAAAAAATGGGATTAATACTACCACCTTCCCAGGATTTTTTACAGGATAAAATGAGAAAATATTTGCAAAGGATCAAATGAGATAATACTTGTAATGATGCCTGTTACATAGTAGGCACCTAGCATGCTTATTTATTCTCTTCCCTCTGACCCCAAAGCATTTTCCAAACCATAAAGCACTACATAAATGTATTATTATTATTATATTTCTGTTTGGAGTTAGAAAGGTTTATTTTGCTCCTTAGGATATATTGTCATCAGGAGCCAGCATATTGATACTGACTTCTTGATGGCATGGGCATGCTGCTGAGGATAAGGGATAAATGACAAGTAATGTGAGCTCAGCATTTGGGAGCGGGGGTTCAGTGCCTTATATTCTTATTCCACTCTGGATTCTTATAATTTTCAAAAGCAAAACACATGATGTCATCTTCAAAATGGTGCTCCACAACTGTGATGATAGATAGCTTGTAAATAATTCCCGTGAGTATGATTTGCTTTTAAGGAGACAAGTCATCCCACCTGGTTCCTGGATACTTGCAGGAGACATATGTAGTCATTTAAATTTTACTTTGTGACATATGTCTCAGTAATTTTTTTTCCTCCTGCTAGAAAATCTGTGAGTACTCAAAAATTTAGGCTCCCTTCACAGTTCTAGTTTTGCCTTCTGCTGGAGTGAGTGTAATTTGGTGTTAACCTGCAACATCTGGAAGTCTATGCTTTATTTTTTTAGTTTAGTGCCGCAGGCAAATATATGCATTAGTTGACCTCTTTCCTGTTCTAGAATTCTTCCATCTGTAAGGAAAAGACAGCAAGAAACAGACTGATGGGGACCACTGGCTGTTTCTCTGGGGTAGGATCTGTCATCAGTCATAAGCCTCAGATCCCATTGAAACAACATAATGTTTCTTTAGTTTTAAAACGTAAACAATGACTACGGTAGGGCTCACTAGAGCTCTTTTGACTTTATTTTTTCACTAGCAAGATCCTGGTGTGATGGTTGGAATAACTCTCAATACTGTAGTCAATGTGGTACATCCTTCCTGTGTGACATAGGGCAAAACAGTGGGCCTCAGTTTCCTCATCTGTAAAACGAGGGTGTTGGGCTCAACAGATGGCTTTCGAGGCCCCGTCCAACTCTAGATGTATGATCCAATGAGTCCTACCCTCAACTTACATGTGAATGAGGAATAGAGTTATTCATATTTGATTTGATTTACTTAGTACCCCATTTATGGTAGAGAGGAAGCATAGATTTAGAACTGTTTATCTCGGGGGCAGCTACGAGGCTCAGTGGATAAAGCACGAACCCTAGATTCAGGAGGACCTGAGTTCAAATCTGGCCTCAGACACTTGACACTTACTAGCTGTGTGACCCTGGGCAAGTCACTTAACCCTCATTGCCCCGCCCTCCCCTCAAAAAAAGAAAAAGAAATGCTAAAAAAAGAACTGTTTATCTCTTTCAACCAGATCTTCTTTACAGATGAGGAAACTTTGATCAAGATGGGGGGTGGGGGGGAAAGTAATTTGCCCATAAGCACATATGAATCCAAATATAAAGGAGCTGAGATTTGAACCAAAGTCCTTGGAATATATACCTAGTGCTCTTAATATGTCAATGCTGCTATCATCAAGAAGAGTAACATGGTGATTTCAATGTCCTTATTGAAGATTTCCCAAGTGGCCTGGGTTTTGTTTTTTCTTACCCTGTTCTAGAAGAGATCACTGACTTGGGGAGAAAGGGAAGCCTGTTCTTTCTGTGTGATGGTCCCTGAATCAAGTCCCTTTTGACTTCATGGAATTCTTGTTGAATCTCTTCTGAATAGATCCATTTGTTTTGGGGAACACAGATCATGAGAGCGTACTAGGATATAAGATATAGGAACTAGGATTTAATGAACATTTGCCAATTGTGCCTATGATCCCTATACACTGTCATTAACCATTGAGAATAATTCAATCTGATATACCTGCCATATTTTATTTATTTATTTGTTTGTTTGTTTGTTTGTTTATTTATTTATTGCGGGGCAATGGGGGTTAAATGACTTGCCTAGGGTCACACAGCTAGTAAGTGTCAAGTGTCTTGAGGCCGGATTTGAATTTAGGTCTTTCTGAATCCTGGGCCGGTGCTTTATCCACTGCACCACCTAGCCGCCCCCCCCCCCATATTTTATATTTAATCCAGAAAGGCACCAGGTACCATTTTCTCTTAAATGTAGCCATTTTCTTAAGTTTATATGAAGGACTTCTGTGTTTATTGAACTAGCCCAGGTATTGTACAAATTTGATTAGACATGAGTCCTGTCTAATTACAGATTCTCTTTATTTTATTTTTTTATTTTTTTTAGTAAGGCAATTGGGGTTGTGACTCGCCCAGGGTCACACAGCTAGTAAGTGTCAAGTGTCTGAGGCCGGATTTGAACTCAGGTACTCCTGAATCCAGGGCTGGTGCTCTATCCACTGCACCATCTAGCTGCCCCTACAGATTCTCTTTCAAAGCAGACTGCATTGATGAAGAAAGATAACCACAAAGCATCCAACAAATGGAAAAGACTCAGAAGCTCATTATGCAGTGAATGAGGGGCAGTTAGGGCCCAATTCTGAGAGGTTTATAGGATCAGGGATTGAGCTTCAGGCAGCATCATGATTTAAAGTCTTCCCAGACTTGGAGTGTATGAAATGGTCTTTTGCTTCTTATTGTTATTGTTGTTGAATCATTTCAGTCATGTCTGACTTTCTGTGACTGCATTCGAGGTTTTCTTGGCAAAAATACCAGAGGGGTTTGCCATTTCCTTCTCCAGCTCATTTGACAGATGAGGAACTGAGGCAGACAGGGTGAAGTGACGTGTCCAGGGTCACACAACTAGTAAGTGTCTGGGGTCACATTTGAACTCGGCTCCTCCTGGCTCCAGAGCTGCTGCTCTAACCCGCTGCACTCCTAGCTAGTTGCATTACTCAAAAGCTTTTTTCTTTAAGATGGGGGGCAGGGGGAAGATGGAGAGGGGAAAAAAAGATGGAGGGGAGTGTTCACAGATTGGGTTTCTGAGCAAGATGTTAGAACTGTCTATAAAGAAAGATTATTAGGAATAAGCTATTTGCCTGGATGGCTCCAGATTTAAAGTTCTTTCCTCACTGTTAATTATATGATAGATTTCTATCAGAATAAGGTAGTCTTTTCTGAAATTTTGTTTTAAGTCATATTTCATATTGTCAAAATTTTTTTCTGGAATATGTTCTCATTGCCTGTTAACTTCTTCCCCATCATTTGAGAGCCTTTCAAATGCCACCTCCTCCATGAAGTCCTCCATAATTTTCCCTTGTCATAAATGACATCCCCTCCACCCTTAGAAGTTTGTGTTTGTACCTCTCTAGTGCACAAAAACTACATTATTGAGTTACCTGTATTTGTGTCTCATCCCCCCAGTAGCCCAGAAGCTCCATTAGGGTAGACTTCTCTCATTTAAACTTTGTGTTTCCTGCAATGCTTAGTACAATGCTCTGTACAAATTGTGCTTGATCTATGCTGTGTGGAAATGTTGGAAAGTAGCCAGAGGTGTCCATGATGAATAGATTTATCTGTATCTATATTATCATGATTTATCTAGAGATACAGATAAATTCATCAAGGAGTTGGGGTGTGTGTGTGTGTGTGTGTGTGTGTGTGTGTGTGTGTGTGTGTTGGACAAAGGAAGAGTATTCCCAGTGATTTCCTGTGCCTTCTCATTCTATCTCCAGATGAAGTGCCTTCCTTCCTTCCTTCCTTTTTTTTTTTTTTAAATGCCTGGAATTCAGTGGGTTCTTTAAAAAATTATTGCTGTTCGATTGTTAAATGAGTGAATGAAAAAGCATTTATTAAGCACTTACCATGTGTAATGAACTGTGCTAAGTGCTGGGCATACAAAAGTGGGAACAGTCCCTGTTCTCAAGCAGGTCCCATTCTAAGGGGACAAATAATGATAATGATAATAATTTTATATCTATCATTTATCACATCTCTATCTATCTATCTATCTATCTATCTATCTATCTATCTATCTATCTATCTATCTATCTATCTATCTATCTATCTATCTATCTATCTATCTATCTATCATCCACCCATCCATCATTTTACTTCCAAGTCAGAGGGAAGGGCTTCATGCTCCTTAGGGTATAGTAGCAAAGCAGTTGGTAATGCCTCTTCTTTAATGACATTTCCACTGGTAAAATCATTTCAGTTTCTGATGTTGAACCATTTGACGGTGCCAGGGGAGAACTTTCTCTTCTGGGTTTCCAGTAGCTATGGCTGCAGCACTTGCAGAAGCACTTTCTACACCTCATCTCCTTGGGGGTTGCTTCCCAGAATGACGCTTGTGGGGGATGGGCTAAGGCAGGACAGGTGATCTTCAAGATACTGCCATCCCAGGGACTCTTGGGCTTACTTTCCCATTGGTGGAGCACAGATGTCATCATTCCTTAGTCCTTATTTTACAAAAGAGGAAACCGAGATTCAAAGAAGGGGGGGGGAAGGAATGACCTGCCCAAAGTTATCCCGTTAGTTAGTGTCAGAGGTGAGATTTGAACCTAACTCCAAATCCATTCCTCAATTCACTGTTCCAGTAATGGGGCATGCTAGGAGGTACGGTGGGTAGAGGGCTGGACCTCGAGTCAGGAAAACCCTAGAGTAAATCATTCCTCAGATACTTTGTAACTTTGTGACCCATAGCTTCCTCATCTGTTAAATAGGGATGATAATAACAACATCTGTCTCCCAGTCAAATGAAGTAATGGATATGCTTTGCAAACTTTAAAGTGCTACATGTTAGATGTTAGTATCGCTATTATTATTATTATTGTAGTAGTAGTAGTAGTAGTTGTTGTTGTTGTTATTGTTATTAGTATTTAATTAATTTTTTTTTTTGGCAGGGGCAATGAAGGTTAAGTGACTTGCCCAGGGTCACACAGCTAGTAAGTGTCAAGTGTCTCAGGTGGGATTTGAACTTGGGTCCTGTGCTTTATCCACTTCACCACCTAGCTGCCCCCTGTTATTAGTATTAAGAAGAGGAGAATGATGTCTTCCCTGTGGTCCAGGGCCTCAATCTCTGCCTCCTAAGGCAAATAGAGCAGAGGGCTATAAAAGTATGATTTAGTACTCCCCTTTTAATGAATAGGCCTCTCTGTAGACAGGAAATCCATCATGAGCTTGTCTTTAGCTTCTCCACTTAATGAAAGACTTAATGATTGACTGGCTCAGAGTTATTTATCTACATTTAGAATCAGCGGGGTTATGGTAAAACATCTCCACACGATTTAATTAAAGAGAAATATTAGAGAAAGAAAACATAAACATAGAAAAGAAGGAAGCAGAATCGGCAGCTACATTTTTATACCTGCGATTAAAAACAAAGACACTGCTGTTATCCTGCCCAGTCACACATTAAAAAAAAAAAATAATTCATTCACTGAAAGATCAGGGTTGAGCTATTCATGTGTGTACAGCTGCAGAAACAATAGAAAATACAATCTTCGATTTTGACAAGCAGCCTTGTCTAAATAAAATTAATACAGAGTGGCCCTGACTGGAAGTTAGGTGTAGAGGCAACCCGCTGCCTGCATTCATTGCAAGGGAGGATGATGGGTCCCAGAGCCAGTTTACTAACTTGGCATGGGAAAGGGGATGTAGGGGAGATGATTATACATTATTTGTAATAATGTTTACTTTCCCCATAATCATCTGCGACCTTGGGTAAATGACCCATGTCTCTGAGATTTCCTCAGTTTCCCCATCTGGAACATGGAAATTTTAATACCCATCCAACTCACAGGGCTGTTTCAAGGACCCAGAGGGATAATGTATATGGAAATGTTTTGAAAATCATAAATTACTATATAAATATAAAGTGCTTTAATGATTTGGCTCATACTTTAATGACATTCGTTGTAGTAAATACTTGGAGTCGCAGCAACAGCTGTGCATTTTAGGCTTCTCAAGTTAATTAAAGAGTTGGAGAATGTGTGCTTTCAGCTGCTTTCTGTTAGTACTGTTTGTATACTTATTAAAAAATTCAGGTGGAAGTGACCAGGACAGGTCAAAGTCAATCAACAAGCAGTTATTAAGTGCTTGCTGGTGTGTAAGCCACAGTGCTAAGTGCTGAGGATCCCATGAAAAGCAGCCCCTGCCCTGAGACGCTCACCTTCTTTTTTTTTTCCCTCAGTAAATACTCCTTTATTTACAATTTGGAGTTCCAAATTTTATCCCTCCTTCCCTCTCTCCCCTTTCTCTTCCCTGAGGCAGTGAGCAGTGAAATATGGATTATACCTGTACAATTATGTTAAACATTACCATATCAATCATTTTGTACAAAAAAACTTGAATAAAAGAAGAAAAATGAAAGAATAAAAAATAGCCCGCTTCAGTCTGTGTTTCATCAATATCAGTTCTTTCCTTGGAGCTGGATAGTGTGCTTCATCATTAGTCCTTCAGGATGGTCTTGGAGGGTGCTCACCTTCTAAGGGGGTGGGGGACCACATGGGTAACAGACAATATAGAGTAGATGGAAAGTAATTTCTAAGAGCAGTTTGGGGGATGAGGGGGGATCTAGAGAGGACTCCTGCCAAAGGTGGGTTTTAAGGAGAACAGGGAAACAAAATCTGGACAGAACCTGAAAATGGAATTCTTGCTGTTCTGTTCTGGTGTTTGTCTTTGGTTGATTTTTATCAGTCAATAGGACTCTTTCTACTATATGATTAGGGGCAACTAGGGGGCACAATGGATAGAGTGCTGGGACTGAAGTTAGGAAGACCTGAGTTCAAATTTTATCTCAGACACTTGCTAGCTGTATGACCCTGGGCAAGTCACTTAACTGTTTGCCTCAATTTTCTTACCTGTGAAACAAGATGAGAAGGAAATGGCAAACCACTCCAGGATCTTTGCCAAGAAAACCCCAAATGGGAGTTTTCCAGAAGGTTATTAGAAGAGAAGTGGGATGATGGCCAATTCACATAAGGTTGGTTTTGATGGATACCTACAGGATATAGTTCTATTCTTATAGCCCGTGCTATGCTTGTGCTGGTCCCTTGCATTTTCTCCAACTCTAGGATCATAAATGTAGAGCTAGAAGGGCCCTTATACATTATTTATTCAATACTCCCCCCCCCCCCATTTTACGGATGAGGAAAACTGTGGCTCAGAGAGGTTAAGTAAATCTGGATTTGAAATCAAGTCCTGGGACTACAAGTCCATCATTCTTTGTGCCAGATGACACAGTCTTCCAGGGGCCTTTCTGAGCAGAGATGGAGGGATTGAGGGTGGGAGACATTAAGTAGGAATCCTACTCCAACAGCAGATGGAAGAATATTATAAGACCTCACTTGGCTTTTGCTTCTCATACTCGGATTCTGTAGGTTCCCCAGCTCTCACAACAGGGAGCTAGTGAACGGTCTAGCTTCTCTCTGCCCCATAGATGCACTCAGAGATAGATGTGAGGCTGGCTATTTCATCAAGATTTTTTTTGGATTCCTTTTGACTTGGACAACTTTGTGTTGAATTCTTTCTTGAATCCAAAGAAAGTAGTAACCCACCTTTCCTAGTATGACTCCTTTTTAAAGTTAAAAGGAAAAAAAAAACTGGACCCATAAAGAGCTGTAGATATTCTTAGTATTGATTGATTAAAAAGTTACACAAAGACAGTAACACCTAATTACTCACGACACTTTTAGGTGACTTTGTATTTTGACTAATCACACAAGCATCTATATACATTTGTTTTTTAAAATAATAATAAACATTTTTATTTGATGTTTTGAGTTCCAAATTCTATCCCTTCTTCCCTCCCTTCCCCCCCTCCAGCCAGTAAGTAATCAGATATAGGTAATACATGGGCAATTATGTAAAACATTACCATATTAGTCATTTTTAGACATTTGAAATATAGTTATGCATAAGTATACATGGGACGGATTTATTATTCAGGATATAGAAAGTATGTTTCACTTTATTGTTGTTCAGTTCTTCCAGTCTTGTCAGACTTTGTGATCCCTTTTTTTTTTATGATCCCATTTTCTTGGCAGAGTGGTTTGCCATTTCCTCCTTAAGCTCATTTTACAGATTAGGAACTCAAGGCAAATAGGGTTAAGTGACTTGCCCAGGGTCACATAGCTAGTAAATGTCTGAGGCTGGTTTTGAACTCAGGAAGAGTTTTCCTGACTCCAGGCCTGGTACTCTGTCTGTTGAACCACATAGCTTCCCTTTTGCTTTGTTATCTCAGGTCAACTAATTAGATATAACAAAGTTCATAATGCATGTTTTTATGGAATTAAAGAAATACAAAATAATGATGCTTATATAGATTCATGAACACCCTATGAGAACTCAGAGGCTTCTCCCAGGGTCTTTGGCCCACAGTTTTGGAGCCCCTGGTTCATAGTGTTGCAAAGGATAGTTTCTGATTTAAAACCTTAAAGTTAACACGAATAAGATAAATCTGATGACTCCATAACAACTGGTTATTTTGGACCCTTTAGAGAATTGTTTTTCCTTTGTCTCACATTATGTTCTGAGAGTTCCTGAAGTAATGCAGTGCAACAGCATATAGTTCAATAGACTTTAAAAAGAATCATAGCTAGCATTTATATGTTGCTTTAAGAAATTGCAAAATGCACTTTAGATGTTATCCCATTTGTACCTCACAACAATCTTGCCAGGTAGGTGCTCTTTTTATTCTTGTTTTACACAAATTTCCTCAAGGAGGGGGAAACTGAGTTTGAGAGAAGTGAAAAGTCTTGCCCAGGATCCCACAGCTAGTAAGGGTCTGAGATGGGATTTGAACTTCCTAACTCCAGGTCCAGAAAACTTTCCTGTGCCCCTTAGCTCCAAAAACAAATGAACAAGACACTCTATTTATTTATCCCAATGGCAGGCTATAAATGGTGGGCAAGTACATTATGTATATCAGCATCTCAAACATAATACCCTCCCCTCATTGAACTGGCTCTTTCTTGAATACCTCTAGTGAAGGGGGATGTATTCTCTTGTATGAGCCGTTCTACTTTGGTATAGATTTAGATAGGAAGTTTTTCTTTAAATTTTGTCCCGCTATAAATTCTACCCATGGCTCCTAGGCATGCTGTTTTGGGATAAGAAGTCTAATTCCTTTTCCATATGACTTCTCTCTCATACCCCCAATCCTTGCTTCCCTTGGCTTAACATCCTCTATCCCTGAAAAACAATACTCACTTCGTATGAGCTTGAGGCCCCTCTTCGTCCTGTTCACCCTCCCTTGGAAATGCTCTAACTTTCTAAAACTGACACCCAAACCTGAGCACAATACTCCTTATGCTGTCTGGCTAGGGCCCAGCCTTGGAGGACTATCACCTTCTTCATTCTGGAACTGTTAACTCCTATCGGGGTTGTAAATTCACTTAACACCTCCTCCATACCCCCATTTCAAGTGAATGAGTAGCTATCCATGCTTTTCCCTTTATGTGATTGTCCCTGTGAAAAGGGTATTTTAGAACCCATGTGTAAGACTTTACATTTTTAAACCTTTTCCATTTCATCTTTTTTTTCCAATAAACATTTTTATGTAAAGTTTTGAGTTCCAAATTTTATGCCCCTCTCTCTCCTGCCTGAGGCGGTGAGCAATTAGATATAGGTTATACATGTGCAATTGTGTAAAACATTTCCATATTTATTCCATTTCATCTTAGATTTAGCCTTGTGTTCTCACACATACAAGGCTCTAGTCATCCAGAATGCTAGCTATTCCTGCTAACTTGAGTCATCTGTAAATACAACAGACACACTCTCAGGCTTAGGGGGCAGCTAGAGGGTTTAGGGGATAGAGCACTGGGCCTAGAGTCAGGATGATTTTTTTGCCTTAATTTTTTGTCTTTGTTTGCCTCAATCCCCTGGAGAAGGAAATGGGAAACCACTTCAGTATCTTTGCCAAGAAAACCCCATGCACAGTAGGGTCCATAGAGTTACAAAGGGTCAGACATGGCCAAATGACGGAACAACAAACTCCACTTAGAGCAATGATTCAAGTTTTGGCTATGCTACTTACTGCCTGTGAGCCCTTGAGTAAATCACAAAATTTGGGCCTCAGCATCCTCATCAGTAAAATGAATAGATTAGATTAGATTGTTATTCTTAATCCTTGTGTGTGTGTGTGTGTGGTGCCATGGACCACTTTGGCAGTCTTGTAAAGCTTTTCAATTCTTTCTCAGAATGGTTTTTTGTTTGTTTGTTTGTTTGTTTGTTTGTTTGTTTTAGTGAGGCAATTAGGGTTAAGTGACTTGCCCAGGGTCACACAGGTAGTAAGTGTTAAGTGTCTGAGGCCAGATTTGAACTCAGGTACTCCTGACTCCAGGGCCAGTGCTCTATCCACTGTGCCACCTAGCTGCCTTAGAATGTTTTTAAATACATAAAATGCATAGGATTTCCAAAACAAACCCCTAATTATATTGAAATACTTATCTATTTCATATTTATATATGTGTATATATACATATGTATGTATGTGTGTGTATATACACACATATGTAGTTTTAAAAAAAACAAAAACAAAAAACCAAACTCCATGGACTCTAGATTAAGAACCTTTGATCTAGAGACAGCTTGGAGTTAGTAGCTAGAACACTGGACTTTGAGTAAGGAAAAGATTGGTTCAAATTCCACCTCTAGCACTAGCTGAGTAACATTGATCAAGTCACTTAACCACTTGTCTGCCTCAGTTTCTCCATCTGCAAATTGGGAAGAATAATTATCATCTGCCTCCCAGGGTTGTAGTGAAGATAAAAAGAAGTAATATTTGTAAAGCATGTTGCAAATCTTAAGGTGCTATCTAATGTAATCTATTATTATTATTATTATTAAGATAATAACTTTTCCTTATTTTAGTAAATAGGACTTAGTATTTAGATTGACATACTTCTTTGCTAATACTGTATGCCTTTGGTGTTTGTTTTTTAATAAGATACCCAGAATTCTTTCTTCCTATGAAAAGCAACCTTCCTGTACATTTCTGTGGTAAATACTGCCTGCCCTTAATTTAGGCAGAATATATTCTTGAATTACATAGAGGGGCAGGTTGGTTTAGATGTGTAAGCCAGCAAAATAGAAGTATATGTGAATACTTAAATATGTTTAATCACTTGTTTCATGATAATGATTTGATTCAGAACTTCTCTTTTTGAGTTTTTCTCTTTTGCTGGAAATGTATCTGTGACACATAGATATGAGTTCCAGGAGGGCCCTCAATAAGCTCTGCACAAAGAAGGAAGAGAAAACTCATGAACAAATCTCGTAAAGGAAATCAACCGTTTACCCATCCTTTGAAAACTGGCTGCTAGATTCATCCCTATAGACCTCTCCTTCCTTGACCCTGGAAAGGGGGAACAGAGATAGAATTTTTTTTAAATGAAAATAACCCATAAGAGTTTAAATGAAAACACCCATGAGAGGTATTTCCTGTTTTATGTTTACTTAAAATGGAAATAAAAATTAACATAACCTTCAAGATTTTGTGTTGATTTAAGGAAGTGAGAAAAAAGTGTCTGAAACCATCTGGTGCCTGAGCATCATCACTACCCCTTCTCTTTTTAAAAAAATTTTAAATTCTGCATTATAATAGGTATTTAAATTTTGTATATGTAGTATGTTCATTTTAAAGTGCAATAAAAACACTTTAGGGGTAGATCTTTCAGAATTATCAAGCTGTATCAAAACGAAATTGGCAATTATCTTAAGTTATCTTAACACTTTGTATTTTAATTTTTCTGAGTCACCTTGATCCTCAGTATTCATATTCATATTCATATTCATATTCATATTTATATTCATATTCCATGCTCCTTTGCTTTGACATTAAGCCATAGTAAAGATTTTTTTTTCTCTTATGGTAGCCATGGCAAAAATTGAGACTATGAGCTAGTCCAGGAATTTTGTTATGCCATAATAGTAGATTTCATTTAAAATTAAGTGGTAATAATAGTTTTGTTACAAAGAAATAAATATAATTGACCATTCTATGAACAACTTCCCAGGGCTCAAAAATTCAAACTCAATCTTTTTTTTAGTGGATAGTATTATTAGTTATTATTATTATTTTTTAAAAGAGCTTTACTGTTTTTCACGTTTTTATATTGCCAATTCCTAACCCTGTCCCCATCCATAATTCCTACTGACCCTGTCTCATTCTGTACTTGTAATCCTCTATCTCTTCAGAGAGGAGGGATGTATGTTTCATCATCAGTCCTCCTGAGTCATAACTAGACATGGCATTGCTCCAAATTCTGATTTTGTTAAGTAGTTGTGATCATTTTGTATACTTTTCTTTTGCTTTTGCTTTTGCTTATTCCAACTTGCCTTATTTCTTAGGTCTTCCCAAGGTTCTCAGAATTTTTCATATTGATCATTTATTATGGTTTGGGATTATTAATGTGATCATCTTTGAGTAGCTGTTTTTTTTTTTTTTTTTTTTTTTTTTTTAGTGAGGCAATTGGGGTTAAGTGACTTGCCCAGGGTCACACAGCTAGTAAGTGTTAAGTGTCTGAGGCTGGATTTGAACTCAGGTACTCCCGACTCCAAGGCCAGTGCTCTATCCACTGCGCCACCTAGCTGCCCAGGAGTAGCTGTTTTATAAGCAGCTTGATAATGTTATCATTTCTGTTCCTTTACAAAATATGTTTCCAGATTTTAATTGGGCATTTAATTGGATCATTATTTTTAATTGTGTATTTTTTCCAGAAAAGGTGAACATAATATTCACTGCTTTCCTGACTTATTATTATAACCCCCTCTCCCCAACACACCTCCTTCTTTTTTTTTTTTTTTTTTTTTGCGGGGCAATGGGGGTTAAGTGACTTGCCCAGGGTCACACAGCTAGTAAGTGTCAAGTGTCTGAAGCCAGATTTGAACTCAGGTCCTCCTGAATCCAGGGCTGGTGCTTTATCCACAACATACCTCCTTCTGATGCCAAGTGTTATTGTTTTGTGGGGAGTCAATTCTTATCTCTTATTATCCTATAAACTTTGTATGTGGCCCTTTTGGACTTGGTGTGATTCATATGTTTGATATCCCCCAAAACTTGTCAGACCTGAACAAACCAACCAGTCATGTCAGATCTTCACAAAGGAGTGGAAAGAAATAGGCTCATTATTTAGACTGCTCATAACTGTCATTATTGGTAGCCTATAATATTACCTGAAAGTTAGTGACTGAATAAGTATTCTCTTCATAGCCGGAAAGTTAGTCTATCTCCAGAAGTGTTAGAAACTTAAATGTGTGTGTGTATTTCACTTAACCTAGTAGATCATCTAGTGTTGTCTCTATAAAACGGTGGCTTATTGGGAGAAGGTTGCTTGCTGTTTGCTCCATGATAAGTTCCATTCTCAGACAGCTAGATGCCTCAGTGGGCAGAGCATTGGGCTTGGAATCAGGAAGACTCATGTTCATGAGTTCAAATCTAGCCTCAGACACTAGCTGTGTGACCCTGGGCAAGTCACTTATCTCTCTTTGCCTCAGTTTTCTCATGTAAAATGAACTGGAATAGGAAATGGCAAACCACTCCAGTATATTTACCAAGAAAGCCCCAAATGGGATCATGAAGAGTCAGATATGACTGAAGGGACTGAACAACAAGCTCCATTCTAAAACTTTTTGGGCTACATTTGCATAGAGATGGTAATCTGTAGAGTTTGGAGAACATTTTTCCCAGTGCAAAGTTTGAAAGCTTTTCATGTTCCATTTTCATAGATTGACCAATATTTGTGATCTAGAAATTCAGGAATGAGGGGTTGGGATCGGTATCACTTTATCTTGACTTTTGTAATATATGCAAACCATAATTGTTGGGACTAGATAGCTCACTAATTAAAATAAGACCCATCTAGGTTTCTGGGGTCATGAAGAGTTGGAAACAACTGAAACAACATAACAATTGACTCTAGGCTCCTAGTTTCTAAATTAATTTATTTGACAAATATTTCATTATCTATTGCTTATTAGGGTACTGTGAAAGACCTGGTCTATTACAGAAAGCAGAGGCCTGCCTTCAAGCAGCATATAATCTATTAGGGTAGATGAGAAGATTATACAAATAACATACAAATAATCATGCAAGGTCGAATGTGACAAGTACACTAAAGGAGATACAAAGTGCTATATATAGGATTTCAGTAGAGAGAGAGAGCACATTTGGTGGGGGTGGGCTGGAGGAAGGAACTGGGCATAGATTCATTAAGGAGTTATTATTTGGGGTGGGTATTAAATGGGTACAACTTATGCAGGCATGGTTTGGGGTAATGGGTGCCACAAGCCAGAGGAACAATTCATTTCTAAACTTTAACAAGGGCTTGGGTATAGCTTCACTGGTGAGGGTAGCTGGTAAAGTGAGGAGGTGAGCATTTCGGTGTTGAGGAACTGGGAGGCCAGAATGTTGGATCTTAAACACCACTGTTGAAGTACAGTTGAGGATGATGTCAAGTTTAGGTTCCTATTTCTAATTCTAGCTCATATACTGTTCAGGGAGTATTGATGACACCCCATAACGTGACTTTGTGTTGGTAAGCAATAGTGTTGGCGATAATCACAAATGGAAGCTATATCAGAGCTCCCAGGGAAGGGGAAGAATTAGCCCCTGCATCTCTTCTTCTCTTTTAGAATTTTCATCATCTTCATGAAAAAAATAGCTCCATGGGAATTTTGTGAAAAGAGGAGGAAGTTAAACAGAAGAAAACTGCTGCCTGTTGGAACATAGTTTCAGGCCCTCATTGGAGAGAATTGAAGGGCAATAATTTTGTTTCCTTGGGACCAAGTTAATAAAAGTTCATCCCTATAGTCAATGTAATATTTTGAAAGTATATTGACTTAGGGAGCAGCTAGGTGGCTCAGTGGATAATGCACCAGCCCTGGATTCAGGAGGACCTGAGTTTCAAATGTGGCCTCAGACACTTGACACTTACTAGCTGAGTGACCCTGGGCCACCCTCATTTAACCTGCAAATAACCTTCATTGCCCTGCAAAAAAACAACCACCAAAAAAACAAAACAAAAGTATATTGGCTTTAAGTTGTTATGTAATGTAGGAATTTTAGAAGTAGTCTTTTGAAGATCCTACAAATAACTGAATCAAGTTTTGACCATTTAGTTGGTTGTGGGACCAGTAAAAGGGAACTATCAAATGACTTGTTCACACTAAGATGTAAACTTTTGACCATTATAATCTTCTCCCATCTCAAATAAGTGGACAAGGCTATATTTTGAAGCGGATGAACTCTTCTCTGGATATTTCTGCAATCTTCACTTTTAGAGTATTGAAGGACCATGTAGCTCTTAGATTGTGAGGGATCTGAAATTTGAAGTCTAGAACATGGTAACAAAAATTGCAGAATAGATCAAGTGGCTTGTCCTCCAGTGGTTTCACAGTGTGTTCTGTCTTGTCACCATATCTTGTGAAACAATGTGACCTGTTTTGTGTTGTCTTTATGTTGTGATTGTTTTATTCCTGGAATGGATTCTGTAGTTGGGTCATTGTGTAGAGATCATCCTTCAAGTACTAGAGAAAGTGGGAGGAGTTACACTTAGCTTTAAACTGAAAACTAATTGAATCATTTGATTGTGAATCCTTTGAGGACAGAGCCTGCCTTTTGCTTCTTCTTGTATCCCCAGTGCTTAGCACAGATTCAAAGTAAGAGACAGAGAACACAGGAAGTGTTTTAAAAGGAAGCAAAGCAAGCAAACAACAACAAACCCTTGGGTTATAGTTGCACTGGTTTGATCATTTTCCCCCTACGTCCACAATGAGAGAGAAGAGTACTTCTCCTGAGCAAACAGAGTAAGTTTTCTTTTGCATGTCATATTTAAACATTAGGTAGCACCAAGACATTTTTGGTTTGAAACAAAAGTGTGTGCCAAATTTGAGTAAGCCTGAACTTGGGGGATGTTGGGCAGATGTCTCAAGTCAAACATGGGTTTTAAGGAAAACCGATGGCAGGTGAAAGATGAAATGACTGAGGAAACAAAGGTTCAAGCTTCCAAGCATATTGATTTATTAAGCAATGCATGCCAATTGCCCAACAAACCTGGATCATTAGCCTTCCTCAGCTTTGGCACTGGAACCCAAATACAGGGGGAGACAGATTTTTTATATATATATTAGAAACAATAATATCAGGCCAATTAAATTAATAGAAAACAACAAACCAGTATATAACATTAGGTAATCTGATTTTTAATTGGAGGAAAGATTAGGGACTTTCCAAGTGAGCAGGTGCAATTCCCTAAAATCAGAAAAATAGACGTCCCAACTCCCTTCAAGTGTCTGTTAATTTAAGTAATCTTTAATTGTTATTTAAGGAACATTGCAACAATAACTTATTGATCAGTATGGCGCCAGGTTTCAGAAAAGACATAATGGTTACTGAGATATACAATTGTGAGAAAACTCCTTGCATCAATCTTAGGATCTTGCTGAGTTTCCAGTCTGCATAACCTGGGTCCTTAGTTAAGGGTCTAAGCAGCAAGGAGAGGTGGTGCAATTTCCCAGCCATGCAGGGGTAGGTTCGAACAATGTAATAGAATCCTTTCACAATTCCCAGAATTGAATAGTTTTCTCACAGGACAGAAGTTGGACTAGACCCATAATTGAATAGGAAGGGAATTGAGCTTGATCCAGAATTGAGTCACAAGATGGAGTTAATGTGGTTCACTCATTTCTCACCACCACTTGCTGCTCCAGTCTCCTTAATTCCCTCAGACCAAATATATCCCAGGCTATTGAGTTTCTTTAGATATTACATATAAGATGCCTTTGTTGCCAAGAGAAACGATGGTGCTTTTATAGAGATCCAGCTGTGATATGTGCTTTTGAAATCTGATTACTAGTTAGTGGTTTAATAATTAATGGTTGTTTAGGTACATGCTCTATGTGTCATTCACAACTCCCAAGGATGTAACCCAGTACATAATTGTTAATAACAAATCCACCTTGCATAGTTTTATCCTCCTTCACAGCTGTTTTCCTTGTGAAATTACTATGGAGTAATGGAAAAAACGAAGAGCTAAAAGTGACTGGATGGGGCTACCCTATTATATATTTTTTTCATTCTTGATCTGTGATTTCATTGGTGTAGGGAACTCCCAGTGATGAAACATCTTCTAACCAAGGGAGATCAGCATTTGTCCAACAACCAACCAGAGGTTAGAGGCTTATCTAGAATATGCCAGAGGTCACACTTGAACCCAGATCTTCTTGAATACAAGCTTGCTTCTCAGTCCAGTATACCATTGCTGCCCTATTATATAGCTATAATAAATTGTGCCCCTTTGTTTTAGAGTCAAAGTTAGAGTCCATAACCATTTATTAAGTACCTATTATGTTCCAGGCACTGCAGATACAAAGAAGGGTACGATAGTCCCTGCTATAAAAGAGGGTCCCATCTAATGGGGTAGACAACAAGTAAAAAGAAGGTGAAAAGGTGGGGAGTCTCTGGTGGTGGTAGTGATGGTGGTGGTGGAGGCATGATGAAGTGCTGTAGTCCAGTTGAGAAATGTAAAGAGGTAAACATTTCTAAGTTAATTTCATCTCACAGAATGTTGAGTATCTGGAGATCGTGAAGTCTAGGAGAGCAGCCAGGTGGGAAACAATGAGGAGAATTCCTCAGGTACCCCTCCTTAAATTGTGGAGAACCTGACACAAGTTCTCCAATGTTCAACCTCTTCATCCAGGGACAGGGGAAGTCTGAGGAGACGTGAGTTTCAGATCTGATTCATCTTGCAGAATGATGAGTTTCTGGGTAGCAATCGGGAAAGGAGAAAGATGAAACAGACATTAATATCCTCTTCCATTTTTAATTAAATCAGCATTGATTTAAGTGCCTACTCTGGGTCATGCTCTATGATAAATGCTGAGAATATAAATACAAAAGCAGAACAATCCTATCCTAAATGAGATTACATTTGACTTTAAGATCTTATATTCTATTGGATCTTAGGATTCTGTAGATCAGGGCTTCTTAGCCCAGGTCCTTGAAATTAGGTGTTTGTTTTATTTTTTTTTTAAAGTGTTTTGATAACTACTTTTATCGATTACCTTTAGTATTCGGAGAACTTTTGGTGTCACAAAAGTCTTAGTGCAGTTGTAAGCCACAGCACTAAGATTTTTGGGACACTTTGTATTATAGTACAGTTGGATACCTTTTTAATTATATATATTTTGTTTTATGCCTTTAAATATGTCATTCTGAGGAGTCTATAGGCTGCATAAGCCTGCCAAAAGGGATACTTAGCACAAAAAAGGTTAAAAATCTTTGGTTGATTTTTGTCCAGATGAAATAGATTTCAGAAGAGTCCTAGCTAAAAACACTCATCTTTGAGTGAACACAGAAAAAATCCAGTCCTGATATTATGCTGTTTTTTGTCTGGATACATAAACCTGAGCATAGTTTTAAGCCTACCTAAGGTCACAGTTAGCAAGGTAGCCTTGTAAACCACAATAATTATTATCTCTTGTAGCCCAGTCTAGGTTAGTGTTCTTTGTCTCTCAGAAAGGTGACTGTCTCCAGGATGACATAGTGATCAGGGAAGAATTCTAAGTATGTGGTAAGGATTGGAAAGACAGATAATTTTGCTACATCTTAAATCCAGTTTTCACAATGTGGATTCATTTTGGGGGTGCTATCAGAGCATTAGACAGACCCATAGCCAAGCATAAATAACATCACCCTCTCCAAATTTCCTAAATAGCTTCCTTGGAGGTAGTGGGTTCCCCATCTTTCATTAGATGGAGAATTCAAAGCCAAAGGTTGTTGACCATTTGGTTAGGGTGTCATAGAGAGATTTTTCTTCAAAGACAGTTGAACTAGGTGGTCCCTGAAGTCCCTTTCACTTCAAGTTGGCTCTTAGCTCTTGCTCATTTGGATTGGGCAGCGAAGTGGCACGGTAGACAGAGCACCAGGCCTGGAGTCAAGAAGATCTGAGTTCAAATGTGGCTTCAGACACTCACCAGCTATGTGATCCTGGACAAGTCACTTAACCCTGTTTGCCTCAGTTTCCCCATTTGTAAAATGAGCTAGAGATAGAAATGGCATACCACTTCAGTATCTTTGCCAAGAAAACCCCAAATGAGGTCAGTGAAGAGCCAGATACAACTCAACAACAACAGCAGCAACAACATTTTGGATTATATGTACCCTGTGCTTATTCACTAGGTTCCTGTTGCAAGATTTTTGTTCAAGTTCTAGTGGAGTAGACCTTTGCTTCTTCTTTATTTTATTTTTATTTTAATCATTTTTTTTTGGTGGGGTAATGAGGGTTAAGTGACTTGCCCAGGGTCACACAGCTAGTAAGTGTCAAGTGTCTGAGGCCAGAT